>NW_022989911.1:0-175602 GCF_902827175.1 Gymnodraco acuticeps
GTAGCATAACATGGAAATACCCAAGTAAAGTACCTCTAAGTGGTACTTACCTGAGTAAATGTACTTAGTTACTTCCCACCTCTGGATTTACTGTGTGACATTTACTGTGTGACATTTAATTATGACGTGAATTGCATTAAATGCCACCTTGTATATAAGTGAGGTAACAGAGAGCACATGATGGATGCATCTGAAATAACTCGTTCGTGCTGTACATCCACACAGCAGCTTTAAACAAATCTTCCAACGCTTCCAACGCTTCTCTGCCCATTGACTTTGAATGGGGATGACGTCACTTTTCCTCGCTTTTCGCCGAACTGCATTGTGGGGGAGCGAAGTGAAGATTTCCAGGATTTCCAGGATTTTCAGGATTCAAAACTTGAGCAATGTTCAACTTTTGAAGCTGAGCTGGAAGCGTCAGCCAATCAAATCCCGTTTATGCAAATCTGACAGTAGAAGCTCTAGCCAATCAAACCACGTGTAAGCAGGGAGAGCCAGACCACAGTTCATTTCCTCATATTCCAAACGAGAAATTACGGTAGCAAATCACCCGGTTCTTTACGACCAGAACTATTAACGGGATACAAACCGGAGGAGCCAGGCATGGAGGGAGGTGGCAGAGACAGTGGGTGAAACTGGTAGGTTTTCGCCTGTTTGGGGAGTTTATATATATATATATATATATATATTGCTCGCATAAAATCCCCGGGGTTTTTTGCTTTGTATGGACAGACAACAACAAACACTCAGCAGGACAACAACAAACACTCAAAACCCTAAACCCAATAAAACAACTCAGAACTTTGGACACTCAAACGTCACCTGGGCCCTTTCTCATTTCTCTAACTCCCCTCCTCGACTCCTATCTGCATGAGGCAGTGACGAGAGGAAGAGAACCGAGATCCGAGGGAACAAATATCCGCCATGTTGTTAGCCATGTTGTTAGCCACCCTGCTAGCATATCAACGGCTAAAGCTACAAAGGAGCCTCCCTCCCTCCCCCCACCACCACCCCACCACGACAAGCCGGTTGCTGTAACGGACAAAGACAAATATCTGCAAGCTGACGACATTGTGCATTTAAGCAACAAAAATGGTCTACATATTTTCCATCTGAACACTAACAGCCTGAGACACAAACTGGCTGAACTCAGGCAGCTATTCATGAACGGTAAGGCAAGCATATTATGCTTTTCTGAGACCAAATTGGACAATTCCATTACAGATTCAGAGATTGAAATGGAAGATGATCTTGTAGTGAGAAGGGACAGGAACGTGAATGGAGGTGGTGTCTGCATGTACATACATAAAGACACCAATTTCAAAAACCGAACTGACCTGCATCATGAAAATATTGAATCTGTGTGGGTTGAAATTCTTTTTGACAATGCTAAATCTGTAATAGTCGGGACAATCTATAGACCACCGGAACAGAGTGACTTTTATGATACATTAGATGGGTGTTTGGCTGATGTGGGGGATGTAGAGACAATTATTATTGGAGACTGGAACACTGATATGCAACGTAAAGACACGTCCGTCTTCAAGTCCTTCAGTAGGATTTGTGATCTGCACGGCTTCAGCCAGCTAATCACCCAACCCACCCGGGTATGTGAAACAACACAAACTACCATTGATCTCATTCTGACCTCTGACAGGTCCAGGATCTCCAGTAAAGGGGTTATAGCATGCGGGTTAAGTGATCATTATATGATATTCTGTACCCGCAAAAAGCTAAAACAAAGGGCCGGCTGTCACAAAACAGTCATATCTAGAGACCTCAAAAACTACTCTAGCGAGGCCTTTAACCTAGAGCTGGAGAGCCTGGACTGGTCAGATGAGCTCAGTGGTACACAAGTTGAAGAAACATGGCTTGGTTTCAAAAACAAATTCTCTGCAATACTCAATGATTTGGCCCCCCTAAGAACAACCAGGGTAACACATCGCGCTGAGCCGTGGATGCACTCCGGCATACTGACCGCCATGACAACCAGAGACAAAAAATGCTCTGAGTTTCATAAAAGTCAGTCAATGCTTTCCAAAAGCACGAGCAGTGAACTCCAGGCCCACGTGACTGAACTCAAAATTGAAAGAAACAGACTAAGAAATGACGTAAGCTCCATGATCAAAACTGCCAACAAGAATTTCATCAATATCAAAACTGAGGAAAACAAAAATAAACCCCGTGAACTTTGGAAATTACTCAATAACCAGCTTGGCTGCAGTAAAAAACTCAAAACGAGATTTTCTAACTTAAACATAAAGACAGATAACAGGCTCATCACAGACAAACTGGATGTGGCCAAGTACTTGAACATTTTTTTCACAAACATAGCCACAACTCTTGTAAATAAATGACCCTCCCACTCAGGGCTTTTTGGAGTAGATCACATCATGACCTACTACAAAAACCTAGGGGTACGCAAAGATGATTTCAGTCTAGCAAGGGTAACAACAGCAGAGGTACTCATTAAACTGAGCGCCCTCCAACCTAACAAGGCCACTGGCCACGACAATATCCCCTCCAAATTCCTCAGAGACACAGCAACCGCCATCTCACCAGTCATAGCTCACATAATTAACCTCTCCATAAAACGTACCCAAAGACTTCAAAATTGCAAGAGTAACCCCCCTGCACAAAAAGGGCAGCAAATTGGACCCAGGCAACTACCGCCCTGTTTCTATACTTACCTCCATCTCGAAAGTCATGGAAAAAATAGTATATGAACAGGTCGAAAAGTACCTCGCGGAAAAGAAACTAATCTATGAATTTCAATCTGGCTTTAGAACATCCCACTCCACTGACACATGCCTTCTTTATTTGAGCGACCACATCAAACAAGAGGTGGACGAGGGCAAGTACTGCGGCACGGTGATGCTGGACCTACAAAAGGCTTTCGACACTGTCAATCACCCCATTCTGATTGACAAGCTAAAAGCAATTGGTTTTGATAAACTATCGGTGAGCTGGATGCGATCCTACCTGGAGGGGAGAGAACAGATGGTGGAGGTAAACGGTACTCTGTCCCCCCCCCTCCCAGTGAGCTGTGGTGTTCCACAAGGAAGCATATTAGGTCCGTTACTGTTCCTAATTTATGTAAATGACATGTCATCAGCATGTGACTGCAACTTGTTCCTGTTCGCGGACGACTCAGCCCTGCTGGTCTCTGACAGGAACAGGTTGCAGGTTGAAAAAACCCTCAGCTCCGAGCTCGGCAGAATCTGCACCTGGCTCGCCGATAATAAATTATCATTACACCTGGGTAAAACAGAGTCCATTCTCTTCGGTTCGAAACATAATCTCAGCAAATCCGACGACTTCTCAGTTGCAGTGGGCGACATTATTGTCACAAGTAAGAAGGAAATTACATACCTAGGATCTATTCTTGAGGCAAACCTCTCCTGTGACAAAATGGCATCCAATGTAATAAAAAAAGTCAATCAAAGAACTAGATTCCTATACCGGATCTCCTCTCTGGTAAACAAGAACACCCTGAAGACTGGCAGGAGCACTCATTCAAGGGTACTATGACTATGCTTGCACGTCATGGTACCATAGCACCTCCAAGGCGCTACAAATAAAACTTCAAACATCGCAAAATAAACTGGTCAGACTACTGCTTGACCTTTCATCTAGAACCCACCTCACCTCTGCCCACTTTGACAACCTAGGATGGCTTAGAGTAGACGACAGAGTACAGCCAATGGGCCTGGTCTACAAGATCCACTACACCTCTATGGTACCCATGTACATGTCAAAACTCTTCCCAAAGGTCAAGGAATACCATGATCATAACACCAGAGGGAGCTCCACAAATCATGTGAAACCCAGATTTGGCACAAAAAAGGGGGAATACACGTTTCGCAATGATGCCACATCAAGGTGGAACGCTCTGCCCACAACTGTAAAGGAAAGTAAAACTATACTTACCTTCAAAACCTCTCTTAAAGAGCACCTTCGGGGGAGAGCATTGCAAAACTGGCCCCGGTAATGGTACAAATCTCAACCTGTCGTTCAATGGACAGCTTCCCCCCCCCCATCTATGTATATACTCGCATTTTAGACTCTGTTACTAACTGTATATCTGTAGACTTGGTATGTCTTAAATGTCCGGTTAGGATGTATTAGAACCAAATCTAAAATGAAAATTGTAAATAAGCCATCTGTATGTCAAATATGTCTTATATGTCTTAAATGATATGATGAATTGGAAATGGGGGACCCTGATGTAAACAAGACGAAAGTCTTTCTCTGGTCTGCATCCCCTTAACAATTGTATGTTTTGAGCTGTACTGTACTGTACCCAATATACAAGCTGTTAATACACTTTTCAATCAATCAATCAATATCCTCGAGACTTAGTCCCGCCCACAGGAGATGCGAGCGGAGGAGCCGAGGAGGGGAGCCGAGGAGAGAGGAGGGGAAGCAGCAGGCGGTTAGAGGAAGGAGAACTCCTCTCCTCTGAGCGGTCATTTTAAAGAGACGTCCATTAATGATGACAGGAGGCAGCAGCCCTCTGTCTGATGGACAGATGTGTTCATGACCACTTCTATATTTACTTTGATTCATTCACAGTGCGGTGTAATGAGACAATAACAGGCTACAGATGAAGACACACACACACACACACACACACACACACACACACACACACACACACACACACACACACACACACACACACACACACACATGTATATACATATATACAATTTCAGAATCAAACAGAGCACTCTCATAACACAATCAGAGACTGGATATCCCCCCTCTCCCCCCCCCCCCTCTCTGGTCGCTACAATGAGGGAAATAAATTACGGGCCAAAAGTTTTATTTACAAGTATTAAAAGTAAGCAGAGGACACCAAACCAACTGAGACCTGTCTGTCTGTCCGCTGCATCTACGCACACACTGTACCACACACACACACACACAACACACACACACACACACACAACACACACACACACACACACACACACACACACACACACACACACACACACACGACACACCAACACACACACACACACCACACACACACACCTACATCTAACAGCCGTTGTGTATTTTATTTTGTGAAGCACTAAATGGTTTTAGAAACATCTGGACTCTTTGTTTGTAGATATCTACTAAACTAAAGCAAAGAGAGTCGGCCTGTTCTACTGAGTGATATCTATGATACACACTGCTCTGCTTTCTGCACGGACCTCTCAGCTGTTCTACTGAGTGATATCTATGATACACACTGCTCTGCTTTCTGCACGGACCTCTCAGCTGTTCTACTGAGTGATATCTATGATACACTGCTCTGCTTTCTGCACGGACCTCTCAGCTGTTCTCTCTGAAACATCGCGTCGCGATGAAAGCAGTTTCTAAAATAATATCCAGAGGATGCATGCAGAGCTGTGATTGGCTGAGCTAAGTCCGGCCGTGCGTCACGCCTCTTTGAAACATCTCTGTTGCCGGAAATGCATCCGTGAAGGACCGTGGAGGACCCATCAGTGTATCCTCGGTTAGAGTTCCTCCAGAGAGCCTCCTCGACGCTCGATCCTCGGTCCTCGAAGTGCATTTAGAGAAATTAGATGTCCTTCAACATGGCACCCTGAAATTCATTTTCGGGTCACTACCGGAGGACCGAGGAGTCGAGGAGGGGGATTTGATGAAATGAGAAAGGGCCCGGTACTCACCTGAGTGACGTCATTCTGAGTCCTGCTCACCTGAAGTCCTCCAACTGATCTAACACACTTTAAAGAGTCAAAACTACAATAAAGAGACTCTTGCAGGATCCACTGTTAGCATGATTCGCTGTTAGCATGTTAGCTACACCAACATAATCCACTTTGTGATTTATAATCTGTTTAAAACTCAGGAAATAATCGGATGTGTTTTTATATAAGTATATTTCATTTCAAATACATTTAAATTAAGACTATTTCTTTTGCTACTTCTGTTGAAATATTGCTATTTGTTTAAAGCAATTATTTGATGCTTGAAAATGTTATTGTTTGTTCGTTTAAAAAACGATAATAATAAAATTAATTATACAAATACAATGAAAATAAAACAATACAAAATAAAATAGAAAATAATAATAATAAAAAATAACATTAATAATGATTCACTATGAAATAATAATAATACAAATAAAAAATAAAATAAAAAACGTATTTAAAAAAAGAATGTATTTGTAGCCCCTCCCTCTTTTGCTCCGCCATCATCTGCACATCAGGACCTCGTGACGCGGTTTGACGTCACCAGCTACACGCAAACACACACACACACACACACACACAGATCGTCGCTGCAGAGTTCAGAGTGTTTTCGCAGCCGGACGGGAGGTTGGTGTTCATGATTATGGGATGTCTCGTTCAAACGCTCGGAGTGTAAAAAGAGGAGCAGGAAACCATGGCAACCGGGAGGGGATCTTACCGTAGAGCTGATTGATCGACGCACGAGACAGATCTCCGTTTCCTGCACAGGTGAGAGTTCAGGCACACACACACACACACACACACACACACACACACACACACACACACACACACACACACACACACACACACACACACACACACAGACACACACACACACACACACACACACACACACACACACACACACAATAATTAGATCTGATTGATGTGTTACTGCTGCATCAGGCATTGGGTAGGAACAATGTAAAGATTAATAACTACAATTATACATAGCAACAGTATACAGATATATGTATATAACATATCTATTTAATATAAAGTACAAATAAAATAGAAGAAAAATATGACAAATTTGACACATTTTTATTTACCCAAAAAACGACAAAGTCCTCCAGAAATGATTGATCAGAAAGCCAGAACACAGGAGTTATGAGGTTTACTTATTTGTGTAATTCATTTACATCCAATTGTTGTTGTTGTTGATATATTTAAGATAGCTAAGAATATCACAGAAAAGTGAGATGATTAAAAACAGGAAATAAACTGAAGAATAAAAGACGCAAACGTAGAAAAATACATTTCTTTCTTCCTGCGCATCCATCCGTGATAATTCCTCTGCATGGACACACACACACACACACACGCAGTCAGTAGGGTGGAAGACGCATGCTTCACTGAACGATTACACACACGGCCTACAAACGTCAAATCCAACAAGCATGTGTGTGTGTGTGTGCTAACATGTATCAACATAACGAGTTCCTACATGAAACAATATCATATAAACACACACACTTTTGCAGAAGATGTTATTAATGTTTTTATTCTACAGACTTCACTCTCATTACATCTTAATCCGTACAAAATCAATTATGCAACACACACACACACACACACACACACACACACACACACACACACACACACACACACACACACACACACACACACACACACACACACACACACACACACACACACACACACACACACACACACACACACACACACACACACACACACACACACACACACACACACACACTCTCTCTCTCTCTCTCTCTGACCCAGTTTTTTATTCTTGGGTGCTTTTATGATATTTTCATATCTTTCTGCCTCGCTCTGGTTTTGTCTTGCAGGTGCAGCTTCCTGCTGAAGAATGTCTTCTTCTTCCTCTTCCTCTTCTTGTCCCTCTTCCTCCTCGCTGCCCTACTTCTGTCCTCGCTGTGGAGACGGTTTTCGTTTCTCGTCCGTACCTGAGCTCCGTGTTCACCTGGTCAGCCGACACACCTACGAGACCCTGCTGGTGCTGTCACAGGTAACATCAACCCTACTTTAAAGAGTCCTCTCCTGCTGATGTTCAGGTGTATATCAGTATGTAGTGTCTCTACTTTAAAGAGTCCTCTCCTGCTGATGTTCAGGTGTATATCAGTATGTAGTGTCTCTACTTTAAAGAGTCCTCTCCTGCTGATGTTCAGGTGTATATCAGTATGTAGTGTCTCTACTTTAAAGAGTCCTCTCCTGCTGATGTTCAGGTGTATATCAGTATGTAGTGTCTCTACTTTAAAGAGTCTTCTCCAGCTGATGTTCAGGTGTATATCAGTATGTAGTGTCTCTACTTTAAAGAGTCCTCTCCTGCTGATGTTCAGGTGTATATCAGTATGTAGTGTCTCTACTTTAAAGAGTCCTCTCCTGCTGATGTTCAGGTGTATATCAGTATGTAGTGTCTCTACTTTAAAGAGTCCTCTCCTGCTGATGTTCAGGTGTATATCAGTATGTAGTGTCTCTACTTTAAAGAGTCCTCTCCTGCTGATGTTCAGGTGTATATCAGTATGTAGTGTCTCTACTTTAAAGAGTCCTCTCCTGCTGATGTTCAGGTGTATATCAGTATGTAGTGTCTCTACTTTAAAGAGTCCTCTCCTGCTGATGTTCAGGTGTATATCACTGTGTAGTGTCTGTACTTTAAAGAGTCCTCTCCTGCTGATGTTCAGGTGTATATCAGTGTGTAGTGTCTCTACTTTAAAGAGTCCTCTCCTGCTGATGTTCAGGTGTATATCAGTATGTAGTGTCTCTACTTTAAAGAGTCCTCTCCTGCTGATGTTCAGGTGTATTTCAGTATGTAGTGTCTCTACTTTAAAGAGTCCTCTCCTGCTGATGTTCAGGTGTATTTCAGTATGTAGTGTCTCTACTTTAAAGAGTCCTCTCCTGCTGATGTTCAGGTGTATATCAGTATGTAGTGTCTCTACTTTAAAGAGTCCTCTCCTGCTGATGTTCAGGTGTATATCAGTATGTAGTGTCTCTACTTTAAAGAGTCCTCTCCTGCTGATGTTCAGGTGTATTTCAGTATGTAGTGTCTCTACTTTAAAGAGTCCTCTCCTGCTGATGTTCAGGTGTATATCAGTATGTAGTGTCTCTACTTTAAAGAGTCCTCTCCTGCTGATGTTCAGGTGTATATCAGTATGTAGTGTCTCTACTTTAAAGAGTCCTCTCCTGCTGATGTTCAGGTGTATATCAGTATGTAGTGTCTCTACTTTAAAGAGTTCTCTCCTCTCAGGGTCGTGTCCGGAGCTCCAGCGTTCTGCTCCCCCTCCCTGGTCCCGTTTTACCCCAGAGACAGAGCTCCTCTCTGGGCCTCTCCCTCCAGATGGACCTGGCCTCCTTCGGGGATCCTCCAGAGGACCTCTCCAAAGCTCTGGCTCTCCCCCAGTCTGTGCAGCCTTTCCTGGATACGAAGCTATGTGAAGTGGGGGTCCTGAACCTGGAGGTCATTGACATCGGGCTGGAAGAGCGTCTAGGACTCGGAGTGGATCTTAAAATCGGACGGATGTTTGCGGAGGTCGAGGAGAGGGTGAACCGACGAGTGTTTCGACTGAAGGCGGAGCTTCGGAAGAGGGAGGCGGAGCTAGAGAAAGAGAGGCGGGGCCGAGAGAGGCTGAAGAGCCAGAAACAGGAAGTGGAGGAGCGGGCGTCGTACCTGTCCAGACAGGTGAGTGCTGCTGGGGGATTACAGATTACTGGAGATGAAATTAAAAACGTGTTTATTTCATCAATATGCAGATTATTTGATCACTAAACAGTATAAATGTCAAAAAGGGTCCAGAAAGTATGTGCTAAACATTTTAGGTGATTCATCTCTAAAGCAGGGGCGGGGAACCTTTTTCCTCTCAAGGGCCATTTCAATTTTTACAATATCCTCAGAGGGCCGTACAAATTATTGACCTCTGCTTAAACAAACTAAAATCACAGCCCATTCATTTCATTCTGTGCAAAGAAAAAGCAACCTCTCAATCCAGATATCTCACCATGACTCGCGCATGCACGTGCACGGTGTGGCGTGACCACCAAAACAGAAAGATATGGACACAAGATGTGTGCACATGTATTTAGTTTCCTATCCATGTGAACATGATTTAAGTGGGGGGGGGGACCTAACCTCCTCTAGGGGTCCGGGGGCATGCTCCCCCGGGAAGATTTTTTTTTTAAATGTTGAAGTTAAAAGCATCAATCTGGTGCACTTTGAGAGCAACATTTGGAGATCTATGGATACATCTCTCAACACCCAGATGAAACTACGGAGCCCCTAAAGGGACATGTAAAAAAAAAAAAAAAGCAGAGAGAAAAAAAAAAAAGTCAGGATAACGAGTTAGTTACTAACTCGTTATCCTGACTTTTTTTTTTACTAACTCGTGCGCACTTTTTTTTGTTGAGAAAGTTACCGGTGCGCCAAGGAGGAAGTGAAGCGCACAGGAGACAACCATTTCATTGCAGACTGTTATGTTTACGTGGGGAAATGACAGTGCATACATTATTTGAGATATATATCGTACTTAGACGGCTAGTGACGGGCGGCCCACTTTGGTACCGGCCCAATGGGATTCGTCCCGAACGTCCCGATGGCCAGTCCGCCACTGGCTCTGTGTGTGTGTGTGTGTGTGTGTGTGTGTGTGTGTGTGTGTGTGTGTGTGTGTGTGTGTGTGTGTGTGTGTGTGTTTCCCTATAAAAGAGCTGCGGGCAGCAGGTACTCTGAGAGTCACGGACATTAATTCATAGATCAAAGCAGACTGGTTTACAGACTCGCCAGTGTTTGGCCAATCCGGTGCTTAAACCAATAGCTCTACACCCCTGGCCGAAATGTCCATAAAATTAAGTCTGACTTCAAAATATATCTCAAATAATGTATGCACTGTCATTTCCCCACGTAAACATAACAGTCTGCAATGAAATGGGTTGTCTCGTGTTCCACTTCCTCCTTGGTGCATCGGTAACTTTCTAAAAAAAAAAATAAAGTCAGGAAAACGGATTTGTTTCTCGTGCGCACGAGAAACAAATCCGTTTTCCTGACTTTATTTTTTTTCTCTCTTTTTTTTTTTTTTTCCATGTCCCTTTAGGGGCTCCGTATGAAACAGAACTGGAAGCAGATTTATTTTTCTTTATGAATATTTGACAAATCACTTTCAAACTGTATTCTTGTTTATTAATAACAACTTTTTTTTACTGTCATATAGTATTTTATACCCGTTTACTTTATGCTCTTATTTTTTTATAATGATCATATAAAGATGTGCCTTCACCTCACTGGTTGTAGAAAAAGCGTCTTATATTCGTTAGCATAGCTAGCTAACCAGATGCTAATAACAACAAAGTGATTGACTGTATGATCAGAATGACAGATGAACAGATCACTGGGCTTTCAACTAAAGACACAGCCATGCAGAAACTGCAGCATGTGTACGGCTCCTTATGGGTACTGCAGTTTCTGAAGTGCCGGAGCGGCGTTCTGGTGCTCTCCGTCAGAACTGCACCCCTGTCAGTCGAGACATATACCACGTGATGACACGTTAGGCTCGTGTTGTGTTCAAGGACCCTGACCTTGGCCAGGAAAAACAGGCACTCGCTTGTTTAATTTGTTTGCGGTCTAGATTTCTTACATTTTTTTCTTTTTTGCGTGTTTATAAATTACCTCGAGGGCCGTACCAAATGGTCTCGCGGGCCGTATACGGCCCGGAGGCCGGAGGTTCCCCACCCCTGCTCTAAAGGGTATCTGAAAAATATCAGAAAAGTAGAGGAAAAATATTCATTTTAAATATCGGAAAAATATGTAAAAAATCCCACAAAAATATATGAAATATCTGAAAAGTAGGTAAAACATACATTTAAATA
The DNA here is from genome assembly GCF_902827175.1 of Gymnodraco acuticeps. Lineage (NCBI taxonomy): Eukaryota > Metazoa > Chordata > Actinopteri > Perciformes > Bathydraconidae > Gymnodraco > Gymnodraco acuticeps. The sequence continues at coordinate 11,595 of NW_022989911.1, forward strand.
ATATGTCCAAAAAATATATGTAGAATGGGTGGAAAATACACACAATAATATATAAAAAACTATGTAAAGAAAATAAGAAAAGTAGTTGAAAAAATATGTGATATATATATATATATATACAAAATAAATATTAAACTGTTACTAAAAAGTATGTTTTTAAAAGTGATTGATTTTGACTCCAGGTCTGTGCTGCGGTGGAGATGATGGAGCGCCTGAAGAAAGATCTGGAAGGAAAAGACAAAGAGCTGAACGAGCGACAACAGTCAGTACCTGCCCACTTTCATTATTACATTTACACTAAATAAATAATAAAAAATAAAATACTTCGCGTTTCTTTATCTGTAACATGTTATTTTTAGCATTTAAACTTCGATCTAAAAATAATGAATACCAAAAATAATCTATCTTCTGTCTGTTTATAATGAGCTGAACAGAGAAACAGGACGTGATGCACAGACAGGACACGTCATGTTTAATCTGCATCTCACACACACACACACACACACACACACACACACACACACACACACACACACACACACACACACACACACACACACACACACACACACACACACACACCACACACACACACACACACACACACACACACACACACACACACACACACACACACACACACACACACACACACACACACACACACTAAATGTAAGATGACAGTGCAGGCCTGAGGGTGTGTGTGTGTGTGTGTGTGTTTTCAGGGAGATGGTGGACATTGAGTCTTTTCTGAGGGAAACTGCTGAGAAAGAGGCAGAGGCAAAATCCAGACTACAGGTGATCAAATATCTTCTATAGGGAGCTGCAGGAATGAGTCCTAATCCCTGAAACGAGTCAGCATTATGAGTCCTAATCCCTGAAATGAGTCAGCATTATGAACCCTGAAACGAGTCAGCATTATGAGTCCTGAACCCTGAAACAAGTCAGCATTATGAGTCCTAATCCCTGAAACGAGTCAGCATTATGAGTCCTAAACCCTGAAACGAGTCAGCATTATGAGTCCTAATCCCTGAAATGAGTCAGCATTATGAGTCCTAAACCCTGAAACGAGTCAGCATTATGAGTCCTAATCCCTGAAACGAGTCAGCATTATGAGTCCTAAACCCTGAAACGAGTCAGCATTATGAGTCCTAATCCCTGAAACGAGTCAGCATTATGAGTCCTGAACCCTGAAACGAGTCAGCATTATGAGTCCTGAACCCTGAAACGAGTCAGCATTATGAGTCCTGAACCCTGAAACGAGTCAGCATTATGAGTCCTGAACCCTGAAACGAGTCAGCATTATGAGTCCTAAACCCTGAAATGAGTCAGCATTATGAGTCCTAAACCCTGAAACGAGTCAGCATTATGAGTCCTAAACCCTGAAACGAGTCAGCATTATGAGTCCTAATCCCTGAAACGAGTCAGCATTATGAGTCCTAATCCCTGAAACGAGTCAGCATTATGAGTCCTAATCCCTGAAATGAGTCAGCATTATGAGTCCTGAACCCTGAAACGAGTCAGCATTATGAGTCCTGAACCCTGAAACGAGTCAGCATTATGAGTCCTGAACCGAGTCAGCATTATGAGTCCTAAACTCTGAAACGAGTCAGCATTATGAGTCCTAATCCCTGAAACGAGTCAGCATTATGAGTCCTAAACCCTGAAACGAGTCAGCACTATGAGTCCTAAACCCTGAAACGAGTCAGCATTATGAGTCCTGAACCCTGAAACGAGTCAGCATTATGAGTCCTGAACCCTGAAACGAGTCAGCATTATGAGTCCTAAACCCTGAAACGAGTCAGCATTATGAGTCCTGAACCCTGAAACGAGTCAGCATTATGAGTCCTGAACCCTGAAACGAGTCAGCATTATGAGTCCTGAACCCTGAAACGAGTCAGCATTATGAGTCCTGAACCCTGAAACGAGTCAGCATTATGAGTCCTGAACCGAGTCAGCATTATGAGTCCTAAAGCCTGAAATCAGTCAGCATTATGAGTCCTAAACCCTGAAACGAGTCAGCATTATGAGTCCTAAACCCTGAAACGAGTCAGCATTATGAGTCCTGAACCCTGAAACGAGTCAGCATTATGAGTCCTAAACCCTGAAACGAGTCAGCATTATGAGTCCTAAACCCTGAAATGAGTCAGCATTATGAGTCCTAAACCCTGAAACGAGTCAGCATTATGAGTCCTGAACCCTGAAACGAGTCAGCATTATGAGTCCTAAAGCCTGAAATCAGTCAGCATTATGAGTCCTAATCCTGAAACGAGTCAGCATTATGAGTCCTAATCCCTGAAACGAGTCAGCATTATGAGTCCTAATCCCTGAAACGAGTCAGCATTATGAGTCCTGAACCCTGAAACGAGTCAGCATTATGAGTCCTGAACCCTGAAACGAGTCAGCATTATGAGTCCTAAACCCTGAAACGAGTCAGCATTATGAGTCCTAAACCCTGAAACGAGTCAGCATTATGAGTCCTGAACCCTGAAACGAGTCAGCATTATGAGTCCTGAACCCTGAAACGAGTCAGCATTATGAGTCCTGAACCCTGAAACGAGTCAGCATTATGAGTCCTGAACCGAGTCAGCATTATGAGTCCTAAAGCCTGAAATCAGTCAGCATTATGAGTCCTAAACCCTGAAACGAGTCAGCATTATGAGTCCTGAACCCTGAAACGAGTCAGCATTATGAGTCCTAAACCCTGAAACGAGTCAGCATTATGAGTCCTAAACCCTGAAATGAGTCAGCATTATGAGTCCTAAACCCTGAAACGAGTCAGCATTATGAGTCCTGAACCCTGAAACGAGTCAGCCTTATGAGTCCTGAACCCTGAAACGAGTCAGCATTATGAGTCCTAATCCTGAAACGAGTCAGCATTATGAGTCCTAATCCCTGAAACGAGTCAGCATTATGAGTCCTAAACCCTGAAACGAGTCAGCATTATGAGTCCTAAAGCCTGAAATCAGTCAGCATTATGAGTCCTAATCCCTGAAACGAGTCAGCATTATGAGTCCTGAACCCTGAAACGAGTCAGCATTATGAGTCCTAACCCTGAAACGAGTCAGCATTATGAGTCCTAAACCCTGAAATGAGTCAGCATTATGAGTCCTAAACCCTGAAACGAGTCAGCATTATGAGTCCTAAACCCTGAAATGAGTCAGCATTATGAGTCCTAAACCCTGAAACGAGTCAGCATTATGAGTCCTAAACCCTGAAACGAGTCAGCATTATGAGTCCTAATCCCTGAAACGAGTCAGCATTATGAGTCCTAATCCCTGAAACGAGTCAGCTTTATGAGTCCTGAACCCTGAAACGAGTCAGCATTATGAGTCCTAATCCTGAAACGAGTCAGCATTATGAGTCCTAATCCCTGAAACGAGTCAGCATTATGAGTCCTAATCCCTGAAACGAGTCAGCATTATGAGTCCTAACCCTGAAACGAGTCAGCATTATGAGTCCTAATCCCTGAAATGAGTCAGCATTATGAGTCCTAAACCCTGAAATGAGTCAGCATTATGAGTCCTAATCCCTGAAATGAGTCAGCATTATGAGTCAGCATTATGAGTCCTAATCCCTGAAATGAGTCAGCATTATGAGTCCTGAACCCTGAAACGAGTCAGCATTATGAGTCCTAATCCCTGAAATGAGTCAGCATTATGAGTCCTAATCCCTGAAATGAGTCAGCATTATGAGTCCTAAACCCTGAATTTAAACCCCTTTCTGTTGTCTTCAGGTGTTCATCGAGACGCTGTTGGTGCGTGCTGACCGTGCAGAGAGACAGTTACTGCTGGCCAGCTCACACACACATCTGTACACACACACTGAACCTTACACACACCCATACACACAGACACATGGACACACACCTGCAGTCGGGTGGGGGGGGCGCAGTCTGGACGCCAGCACTGAGGACGTCCTGGCAGACAAGATGCAGGGCAGCATCGGAAACAGGGTGAGAAACACAGAAATATTAATATACTGTATATTACGGTATTCAAATATTTAATACATAAAGTATTTCTTGACACGTCCTCTCCCTGATTCCTGCAGAGGAGTTACAGCGTGTCGGGTTCCTGCAGACTGGGGGAGCAGCTGTACAGCCAACATCCCTACAGGTACCTGAACGCATCACGAGTATCACGTTTGCACCATAATAGAAATGATATTGTTCATTTTTTAAGAATAATTTGAAAAATGTTCTCGTAATTTTGCACTTTCCCCTAATAACTCCTTATTCCTTTTTATTCCATTCTATTTCTATGTAAATACTGCAATATTTTACTATATTCGTAAATATTTCTGATATTATTTTATGTTATTTTTCATGACATCAAGTCAAATACCTCGTACGCGTAAACCCACCTGCCAATAAACCTGTTTCTGATTCTGATAATGCAATAATAATAATAATAATACATTGGATTTTTATAGCGCTAGTGCTCAAAGACGCTTTACATTACATTATCTAGGTTTAATGTTCCTCTCCATGTTGCAGTGGTGTTTCTGGTCTGATGCGGACTTCCTCCCTGGGATCTGGAGGATGGGATGAAGAGGGGGGGCTCCAACAACATGTTCCACCCTGGACCAGAAGAGAGAGACCGAGGTACGTACAAAAAAGTGTACATTTAGCAGATTTAGACTAAAATACGCCAATTTATAGTGGAAGTTAGCATGCTAAGCTAATTCCCGTAGAACAGTCTCATGCAAGATGCTAGCAAGGCTGCAGACAAATTTATAATAGAATCAGAAATAATAACATAATATAAGTTAAAATAAATATAATTTTTTATATAAATATAAGAAGTCAAGGTAAAGAGAGAGACCGAGGTACGTAAAAAAAAGTGCACATTTAGCAGATTTAGACAAAAATACGCCGACTTATAGTGGCAGTTAGCATGCTAAGCTAATTCCCGTAGTGCAGTCTAAAGCTGCTAGTTTTGAAGGATTTATAGGTTAAGTATTTTTGCAAGAAAATAAAATGTGCAATGGTCTTTAAAGATAATTTATATAACATTGGCCATGGTGCCTATATTACCCACAATGCAGCAGTGGTTTGTGCTAGTAGCAGCTAATATACATCTTTGTTGTTTTTCTTCTTCTTCTGCATGGGTACAACAATTATGTGTTTAAGATACATGTGCATAAAGTAAAGTAAAAAGGATCTTCCTCTTCTGTTTCCAGGGAGCAGGAGGGAGGCTGTCAGAGGACGTGGAGCAAAAGAAACCTTCGCCAATACAGCACCGAAGAAGAAGAGGAAGAGGAGGATGAAGAAATAGAAGAACAAGAGGAGGAAGAGGAAGAATTCTGGTGCAGCGCTGAGATCAGGAGGCTCGTTTTCGCCCAGAAAAACACACCTGGCTCACGTAAACTGTTTTATTTGTTCATGTTATTGCATCACTTCCTGTGGCCCCTTCAGAATAAAAGCCTCTCCTCTTCCTCCAGATGCCTCCCTTTCACCAGCCCGTCCTCACCTGGCGGACATCTTGCGTTTGAGGGCGGGTCTTTTCTGCGTGTTTCCATATTTGGACGTGCGCTCGCTGCTGCACGCCGCCGAGGTCTGCTCTGATTGGCTGTTCGTTGCTAGGCACCCGGCCGTATGGACACGCCTCCGGCTGGAAAACGCCAGGGTGTCCGCTGAGGTAGGGCGGCCATCTTTGTTGAAATATCGGTCAAATATTATACATAACTAAAACATATTATTGGTCTGATACTATAGAGAACAGAATTCTTAGTTTTTGATTTAGAACTATTTTGGTATTATATTTAAACTCCAAATTCATTCTGATAAATGTATTATATTTATAATTTATATTTATATATTCATTTTATATATATTTATTATATATTGAAAGCTGTAATTTATTTGTACAGGTAGTTTTGGCATGTGTCACCTCACAGATGTGTTTTTTTTATTTAAAAAAAAACCCTCAGTTACTCCATAAAAGAGCTGTAAAAAGTGCATTCATCAGGGACTATTGTGTGTGTGTGTGTGTGTGTGTGTGTGTGTGTGTGTGTGTGTGTGTGTGTGTGTGTGTGTGTGTGTGTGTGTGTGTGTGTGTGTGTGTGTAGTTCCTGACGACACTGTCTCAGTGGTGCACTCAGACTCAGTCCGTGGTTCTGCACAACCTTAAGCCTCGGAGCAGACGAGCCGACGAGACGCGGGAGGATTACCACAAAAACACACGGTAATAAAACACAAAATATCATGCGTCATACTCAGGAAAATCTTTTGAAACCTACCCACTGACTCCCATTAACCTGTGTCTTTACATTTCACTTAAAATCTAATTTTTAACCTTAAAAAAGGACTAAGTGTCCTCACAATGCAGGAGTGCCCTCCACTTGTCCTCACAAAGCATCCAATACAAGCGTACACACACTCGTCATAATTCTGCCAAATTGACTGCTCTCTGTTCTAAGGTGTCTTATGTTTTCTCAAAATTAATTTCATTGCTTCTTGTTTTTTCACTTGTTTAGGCCTATGCATGTTTGTTGTATGGAATATTTTCTGAAATGTCTTTGAATATTAAAAAAAGTGTTTATACATTAAATGTATTATTAGAATTTATTTTTATTAAGCTACATTTTTCATGTTAGCACGAAAATAAGCAGAAAGGATATTATAATAATAATAATAATGCATTTTATTCATAGAGCGCTTTCCTAGAAACTCAAAGACACTTTACAGAGCAAAAAATCATAAAATCATAATTGAAACGACACACTTAAACTATATAAAACACAACATGAACTACAGATTAAAAGCAGTTCTGAAGAGGTGCGTTTCGATTTGTGATTTGAACATGGTGAGATCGGGGTAGTCACAGATGTGTTTGGGGAGTGACAAGGGAAGCAAAGTGCTCCCAAAGTGCATTGTGGGTGTTGTAGTTTACCTGTGTGTGTGTTCTGTGTTAGGGGCGTAGTGGAGCCCGGGGTGGAGGTCCTGCTCCGGTCGGCGGGGGGGAGTCTGCTTCACCTGTCTGTCTCTCAGTGTCCTCACATCCTCACAGACAGAACGCTGTGGCTCGCCAGCTGCTACAGCAGGAACCTGAACACACTCACATACAGGTGAGTTAACCTGTCGCACTGTTCACCTGTCTGTTCACCCGTCTGTTCACCCGTCTGTTCACCCGTCTGTTCACCCGGCTGTTCACCCGGCTGTTCACCCGGCTGTTCACCCGGCTGTTCACCCGTCTGTTCACCCGTCTGTTCACCCGGCTGTTCACCCGGCTGTTCACCCGTCTGTTCACCCGTCTGTTCACCCGGCTGTTCACCCGGCTGTTCACCCGTCTGTTTACCCGTCTGTTTACCCGTCTGTTCACCCGTCTGTTCACCCGTCTGTTCACCCGTCTGTTCACCCGTCTGTTCACCCGTCTGTTCACCCGTCTGTTCACCCGTCTGTTCACCCGGCTGTTCACCCGTCTGTTCACCCGGCTGTTCACCCGGCTGTTCACCCGTCTGTTCACCCGGCTGTTCACCCGTCTGTTCACCCGTCTTCTGTTCACCCGGCTGTTCACCGGCTGTTCACACCCGGCTGTTCACCCGTCTGTTCACCCGGCTGTTCACCCGTCTGTTCACCCGGCTGTTCACCCGGCTGTTCACCCGGCTGTTCACCCGTCTGTTCACCCGGCTGTTCACCCGTCTGTTCACCCGGCTGTTCACCCGTCTGTTCACCCGTCTGTTCACCCGGCTGTTCACCCGTCTGTTCACCCGGCTGTTCACCCGTCTGTTCACCCGGCTGTTCACCCGTCTGTTCACCCGGCTGTTCACCCGTCTGTTCACCCGGCTGTTCACCCGTCTGTTCACCCGGCTGTTCACCCGTCTGTTCACCCGGCTGTTCACCCGTCTGTTCACCCGGCTGTTCACCCGTCTGTTCACCCGTCTGTTTCCCAACATTGGGATAATAAAGTTATCTCTTATCTTATCTTTATAGATAATTTGCCTCCTATTCAGAGTAATATAAATTGTTTTATTTTTCTTTATTCATTGGTAAGTGTATTATTTTTGGAAAATATGTCAATTATGGCCAACATTTTATTATAAATTATTCTAATTGTATAATTCTTTTTTTACCTGTGTGCAGGAGCTCTTCAGATCCTCTTGGTCACGAGGTTCTCTGGGCCCTGGGTGCAGGCTGCAGGAACATCAGCAGCCTGCAGGTGGCGCCAGCTCACCCCTGGTCAGCACACACACACACACACACACACACACACACACACACACACACACACACACACACACACACACACACACACAGGCTCAGTACAATAAAACATATTTGTTTTTCTTTAGCCAACAGCCCACTCGCTTCGGAAACCGCTGCCTGCAGACGATTGGTCGATGCTGGCCCCGCCTCCAATCCCTCAGTGTGGGCGGAGCTGGCTGTGGGACGCAGGGATTGGTCGCCTTAGGTAAGACAGCACTATTGAGACATTTTATGCATTTATGTTCTTTTTGGTCAGTTAGGGTATTTCTTTACAGAGAAAATACTATTTGAGTGTGTGTGTGTGTGTGTGTGTGTGTGTGTGTGTGTGTGTGTGTGTGTGTGTGTGCAGTGCGTAGCTGTGCTCAGCTCCAGGTGTTGGAGTTGGAGCGTGTTTCTGACCTCGGCCTTCAGGCGGCGACGGCGCTGTGTGAGGCCGGACTGAAGAGCGTACACACACTGATCCTCACACACACTCCTGTCAGCGGCCAGGCCCTTCTGCACTTCCACAGTGAGACACACACACACACACACACACACACACAATTATCCCCATACAAAGGGGTTAAAAGAGCTGGAAATAGTGCATTCTTTGGGGGACTATTTTCAGCGGTTGATTAATCCACATGTATTGTTATTCTTTGTGTGTGTGTGTGTGTGTGTGTGTGTGTGTGTGTGTGTGTGTGTGTGTGTGTGTGTGTGTGTGTGTGTGTGTGTGTGTGTGTGTGTGTGTGTGTGTGTGTGTAGGTGTGTGTGAGAACATCAGGTCCATGGGTGTGGAGGTCTCAGTGTCGGATTACTTTGAGGAGCCCGACTCTCAGGAAGCTCAGCATCTGTTCTGGGAAATATTGAACACACTGAAGGTGAGAGGGAGTGAAAACATTATAATTATATAAATAATTAGTGAAATAAAAATAGAAATAAATAGGTAAATATATAAGTGGAAACATAAATGAAAATAAATTAAATGTGGTTTTTTATATTTCTTTCTACAGGTTCTCCAGAAACGTCCCGGTCTGTGTGACGTCCTGCAAGTTAAAACTGGATGAACACACACACACACACACACACACACACACACACACACACACACACACACACACACACACACACACACACACACACACACACACACACACACACACACACACACACACACACACACACACACACACACACACACACACACACACACACACACACACACACACACACACACACACACACACACACATACCTACCTTCAGGGGACATTACATGGACTTACATGCATTTCCTGGAGACTTATCCTAACCTTAACCATCACATGCCTAAACCTAACCAAGTCTTCACCCTAAAATTAATGATTCCCCTTATGGGGACCTCCAATTTGTCCCCATAAGGGAGGCGAGTCCCCACACGTGACTATGTAAACAGATTTAGGTCCCCACAAGTATAGTAATGCTAGGCCACACACACACACACACAATTAAAACAAATTTTTCTAAGTATTTTTTGCACTCTAGTAAAACAGCCCTTAGTCTTCCTTTAGCAATTAACATTTTTTTAAACAAAACTCTTGCATTTTTACTCTATTTTTGACAAAAACCTGAACCATAGTAAAGCCTTCATTCTATCCTAAGAAATACAATTAAGTCTTAAACTATTTTTCTTACCAACAAAGCCGAATCTCCCCGTCTTAATCAGCTTTATTCCCCTTTAAAATAACAACTTCCTCCTTTAATTAACCTCTTGTTATTAGATACCAGAGACCAATGCTAGCGATGAGTACTTCTGAAAGCCATAATCCCTGTTCTGAAGTCATAGAAACCCTTTATTCTCACCGTAAGATGTATTCTAACCTTTATCCTGTAGCTTTACACTCAATATATGCACAACAACACAGATATATTTGCACCAAAGACATTCAGATGTTTTGTGTCGTGTGTTTTTCCGGTTCTTACCTGTCCCCTTGTTGTTATGAAGGTTGTTCTGCATGTGAACGCTCTGCAGAGTCACAAACCCTCAAAGTGCACCCTGTAGGGAGTAAAACTCTAACACAGAGAAGACCTGTCTGTGCTGCCCCAGAACGCCTCGTTGGACGTTTCTCTTTTTCTTCCTGGGTACAGTGACGTGCCCAAACCCAAATGGACCAATCCTTGGAGCCGTTACGTTATGTCCGCGGAGCCGTTAAGTGTTTGTGTGTGAGGATTGGAAGCGACACACACACTCAATCCTCACTTCCTCACACACACACACACACACACACTCTTTTCTCAGCTGCAGCTCCGCCGATTTCTCCTCCCTGAGACGGCGGGACGCGGCGAGGCTGGGAGTCGGTGTGTGCGCACACACACAAACTCCCAGCCAGGCTGCGGGTGTGTGTTCGGGCTGGGTTTCGCTGTCTCGCAGACGGCCACTGGGCTCACAGGGGGGGGGGGGGGGCAGGAGCTCCAACAAGGCGTGTAGGACAGAGAGTGAATACACACACTATACAGAGATGCTGTGAGAAACCAATGTGAGTTTGGAACATTGAACAATGTGAATCTATTCTATAGACCTCAACAATGGAATCATGATCAGTAGAAATGGCCGTGACATGGGACCTTTAAAATCTTTATGTAATTTAAAGCTGCTAAGTGTCGTTTAATAATAACTAAATAATAAATGTTTCTGTTCCCACCTTGAGATATGTGTGTTGTTATTGAGCCGTCTGATTGTTACTATTACAGACTATATGGAGTCATGGGAGTGCCTTCAAAAAAATATATTTGGAAAATTAAGAACAATGGAAGAAGGTGTGGAATCAAGATAAATAAACAAGGAAATAAAAACATTAAAAAAGAATACTAAATCAAGAAGTAGAACTTGTGAAAGTAAAGTAATAAGTACATTTAGAAGATTTGAATGTAAAAAAAATATAAAGAAAAATAAAATCTAAAATTATAATTAAGGATTTGTTTCTGTCCATTTTAATATTAAAAAAGAATATTAATTTAATTTATTTTGCGTATACATTTTCAGAAATAAACACCTTGTTTTCCCTTATACTTTTTACAACATGCTTTTATTATCATGGCACTTTGTCACTCGTGCCCATTCGCCTGTGTGTGTGTTAGTGAGGGTGTGTGTGTGTGTTAGTGAGGATGTGTGTGTGTTAGTGAGGGTGTGTGTGTGTGTTAGTGAGGATGTGTGTGTGTTAGTGAGGGTGTGTGTGTGTGTTAGTGAGGATGTGTGTGTTAGTGAGGATGTGTGTGTGTTAGTGAGGGTGTGTGTGTGTTAGTGAGGATGTGTGTGTGTGTGTTAGTGAGGATGTGGGTGTGTGTGTTAGTGAGGATGTGTGTGTGTGAGTGTGTGTTAGTGAGGATGTGTGTGTGAGGGTGTGTGGTTGTGGTAGTGTTATTGTGGTGTGTGTGTGTTAGTGGATGTGTGGTGTTGTCGGATGTGTGTTGTTAGTGCGGGTGTGTGTGTTCGTGCTGCTGTGTGTGTGTGTCTCGTGTCTGCTGTGTGTGTGTGTGTGTAGTGAGGCTGTGTGTGTGTGTGTGGTGTTCGTGAGGTGTGTGTGTGTCTGAGGGGTGTGTGTGTGTTTGTGCGAGGATGTGTGTGTGTTCGTGCGGGTGGTGTGTGTGTTGTGCGGATGGTGTGTTTCGTGCGGCTGTGTGTTGTGTTCGTGCGGGTGTGTGTGTGTCGTGCGGCTGTGTGTGTGTGTGGTTCGTGCGGATGTGTGTGTGTGTGTTCGTGAGATTGTGTGTGTGCGTGTGTGTTCGTGCGGCTGTGTGTGTTCGTGCGGATGTGTGTGTGTGTGTGTGTGTTAGTGAGGATGTGTGTGTGCGGGTGTGTGTGTGTGTTCGTGCGGCTGTGTGTGTGTGTGTGTGTGTGTGTTAGTGAGGATGTGTGTGTGAGGGTGTGTGTGTGTTAGTGGATGTGTGTGTGAGGGTGTGTGTGTGTTAGTGAGGATGTGTGTGAGTGTGTGTTAGTGAGGATGTGTGTGTGTGTGTGTTAGTGAGGATGTGTGTGTGAGGGTGTGTGTGTTAGTGAGGATGTGTGTGTGTGTGTGTGTGAGGGTGTGTGTGTGTTAGTGAGGATGTGTGTGTGTGTGTGTTAGTGAGGATGTGTGTGTGTGTGTTAGTGAGGATGTGTGTGTGTGAGTGTGTGTTAGTGAGGATGTGTGGTGTGTTCGGGATTGTGTGTGTCATGAGTGTGGTTTTCGTGCGGAGTGTGGTGTGAGTGTGTGGTGTGTGTTGGTGGTGTGGTGTGTGTAGGGTGGTGTTGTGTGGTTGTGTGTTGTGTGCGTGTTGTTTATTGCGATGTGTGTGTGTGTTAGTGAGGGTGTGTGTGTGTGTTCAGTGCGGTATGTGTGTGTGTTAGTGCGGGTGTGTTGTGTGTTGTGCGGCTGTGTGTGTGTGAGTTGTTTTGTGTGTGTGTTTCTATCGGTTGTGTGTGTTGTTAGTGCGATTTGTGTGTGGGTTGTGTGTGTGTGTTCGTGCTGTGTTTGTTGTGTGCGTGTGTGTGTTTGTGTGTGTGTGTGTGTGTGTGTGTTAGTGAGGATGTGTGTGTGTGAGTGTGTGTGTTAGTGAGGATGTGTGTGTGAGGGTGTGTGTGTAATAAAACGCACTGTGATAAACAGATCGAAGGTTAAGAGCAAAGGTCGTGTGTTAACTTCCTGTTTTTCCTGAATTCGGCCTTTAACCCCCGAAAACATCAGCGAGCAGGAGAGCGTGTAAACAATGTGTCTGTTCTGACTGCTGGATTACAAAGGGACGTGTGTGTATATATATTCTAGTGTGTGTGTCATCATGGTTCTGCTAAGACGGACGGTGAGGCCTCGTCACCTTCTGCTGGCGGCCATGTTGGCTCTGCTCCTCTTCTTCAGCTCCTTCTGGCTCCGTGAGTGTCTCCATGGCGGCCATTTTGGCTCCACCTCTGTCAGTTTCTACTTTACAGTGGGGAGGGAGAGTCACTCAAATACTCCTTTTACTTGAGAATTTACAATAAATGTTTTTATTTTATGACAAATTAATTCAACTTTAAATTCAGTAAAATAACAATATGTTTTTGACTCTTTTTTTTATTGTTTTTTTGATATTATAATGTCAAGTAATAAATATAATTAAATAAAACAATGCATTTTTGGCACAATAAGCATAATTTAGCATTTTTTCCCGATACATTTTACTGTTTTTATTTTATTTTCTATTGTATTTACTTTTTAAAAATAATTTGTACTTGTTAACAATTTTATTGTATGATGCAATAGTGGGTTTCTTTTAAATAACTGTTTTTATTCTATAATTCTGTCTTCAGCTCAGGGTGGAGGCAGAGACTGTGGCAGCGCTGGGCAGCCATGTTTGAAGTCTGTACGGCAAAAGGTAGACACACACACACACACACCCACACACACAAATGTTGTTTGATATAAGCATAAATAAAAAATTAAAATATATATATACCTGAATGAAAGAAAACATATTTTTTTAACTCTAACTTTTAAAAATACCATTTCATTCAGAAATAAAGAAGAACATGTCTAAATGCAGTATAAACCTGGTTTTCTTTCAGGCTGCGCCCCCATTGGTCGCTGCCGAAGCCCCGTCCCTCATTAAGGAGTGTCCCGGCCAATCGTTTCAGGCCAAGCTTCTGCTGCAGTATTTAAAGCTCAGCCTGAGCGACGCTGACAACGTCCTGCTGGAGCCGTACCTGCAGAGCTGGGATCAGCTGCTCAAGTACACTCAATATATATTCATTTAATTAGTTAAATGCTCTCACAGCACCTGTTTAGCTTATCTTAGCATAAAGAGTAAAAACAGGGGGAAACAGCTAGCCTGGATAGGTCCATAAAAAAAGTAAATTCAATTAAAAACTCAAATAAAAGTACTTAATTTACATCTAATTCAAAAGTGGCTCCTTAAATAATCAAAAAAGAGGATGAAAGGAATATTTCAACATTTCTGTTCGGTGCAAATCTTATGTCTGTTTAGCTTAGCTTAGCATAGGGTGAAGAAACAGAGTAACTCATCAAAAAGTCAACAACTTATTAATGTAGTAATACAAATCATACATTCGGATTGTGTTAATCCTGATGGAACTAATTTAGTTTAAATATTTGTCATTAAATGTTTATTAGATGTTTCTTATTTTCTGTGATAATAAAAAATCATGAAAAGCAACATTTGCACTCGATTGCTGCTAGGTAGTAAGCAAATTAGCTAGACATGCTAACATTAGCAATACAAATACTCTTGTCTCTCTTCAGATTCATGAAATCCCTCGGGACGATGGTCAGTTTATTCTCCGGTAAAGTGACAGAGAAAGTTGTAGTGATACAGGAGCTGTCACTCAAACACAGCGCAAAGGATCATGGGAAACGTAGTCCACAAACCCCAGCGTCGTTCGGACTAAAAACAGGGGTGAGTGTTGCAACAATAAAGCTGGAATAAATGAAGTTTTTATCTGATTTTGTTTGGGTTTTTTTTGCTCTCCAGGCGTATCGTTCGCTCAGATCCATGGTGGAGGCGGAGCTTAAAGAGGGCGTGGTCGACTTTTCCCGCCGCTCAGACTCTGGCTGCCGGACGCTTCTTCGACTTCACCGATCGCTGCTCTGGCTGAAACTCATGCTGGAGGGTTTGGCCGAAGGACCGGACGCCGATGGACAATTCAAAACACCTGGAGAGCTGTGCAGGTGATGCTAACAGGCTAAAGCTAACAGCTCGTTGTATAGTTCAAAGAGGCTAAAGCTAATAGCTCACCATTTGATTACAAGAGGCTATATTTAAAAAAAGATTATTGACACAATAAGTTTCCTTCCCCTCTCCCCCTACATCGTTGCCCTGGCCCCCCACCACCCCTGCGTCATGCTAACATGCTAATGCTAACACAATATATTCCCCCCTCAGAGACGCCTACATCGTGGCCCTCGCCCCCCACCACCCCTGGGTGCTGCGTCAGGCGGCAGAGTTCGTGTTCCTCGCCCTGCCGGAGCGACAGTACTTCCTGCAGCTGGTGTGTGTTCAGACCCAGCAGGAGGCCATGCCCGTCCTGCAGATCATCATCAACGCTCTGGAGCTCGTACACACGCAAACGCAGCGAATCCTCGCCCAACACGACATGCTCGAGCTGCCCTGAACGCACCACGACAGACAAAAATAAACCAGAAACACGTGAAAAAAAAAGAGAACTACAAATGTGGGAGATTTTCTTCTATTTATTTTGGTCACATACACAGAATACAACTAGCTACAGAAGTAACATATGTACGGTAAATATTTGAGTAATATCTAAAATGCAAAACATGCACTTTAAGGCACCATGCTGCACTCAGGAACACGTGGGATTTCGAAGTTTTGATTGACGTTTATCACTTTAACTAAACATGCATAGAATTAAGGATATATGCCTATTTAAACTGTTGTTTTGATACAACATCCGATTTCCCACTTGCCCTGAATGCAACACACATGGTGAGAATATTATACTAACTTATTTAACGCTACAAGAAGTAAACATGTAAGAAATGTGACGACTTTAACAGGAGTTTACGGTGAACGTTGCATGAGCTGTAAAAACACACAGAGCTTTAATAGTCTTTAAACTAAAAATGTTTATACAATGCAACCCGTTTCTTTATTATTAAACTCGCAATAAACTCCTACACTAAAAACTTTATTTAATTTTTTTGGTTTATAGAAAATAGTAGAACATTTGTAGACAGAAAAATGTGTTTCTAAATTCCTATTTTCTCTGTAAAAGCTGGCTATTGTCGAATATCTTTTTAACAGAAAAAATACCGTTACTCACTTTATCTTGAGTTTTCTTTTACAAAGCATTTATTTTCCAAGTTCAATTGGTTTTCAGTTTAAATGCTACATGATTTTAAAAAGAACGTTTGTTTAAATTTAAACACTTTAAATGTTTTTTTGTCTCTAATCTTGAGATTTGGATATTTTCTGTTTGATATCATCTTAAAGTGGAACATTAAACACATCAGCTTGGACTCTGTAAGAGGGACGGACATTTTTCAAAAACTGCTCAGATTGACGTTGGTTCTCAGTTGTTAAGGGCACGTTGCGTTCAGGAACCCTTCGTCTCCTTGGTGGTGGCTCTTCATGTGCGTCTTCAGGCAGTGGCTCTGAGTGAAGGCTTTCGCGCAGACGGTGCATTGGTAGGGTCTCTCTCCGTTGTGCGTCCTCATGTGAACGGTCAGGTGTTCCTGCCGTGAACACGCCTTCCCGCAGACACTGCACACAAACAGCTTGATGCCCAGGTGGCCCCTCACGTGATTATTCAGATGCGTCTTGCGTTTAAAGAAGCGTCCGCACTCCTTACACTCGTACGGCGCCTCGTTCGTGTGAGTTCGCATGTGCGATTTTCTATAGCCGTTGGACATGAACCTTTTACCGCAGACGGAGCACGGAAACGGCCGCTCGCCTGAGTGCATATTCAGGTGCATCATCAAACCGCCGTTGGTCACGAAAGTCTTACAGCAGATGTGGCAGAGGAACGTTTTCTCGCGCACCGTGTGGGTTTTCTTGTGAGATCTCAGAGTTCCCGGGAGTTTGAAACGCTTCCCGCAGATCTCACAGCCGTATCGACGTTCGCCAGAATGCGTGGATTTGTGTCTGGTTAACGATCTCATGTCTAATAACGATTTCCCACAAACGTTGCAGATGAAACGCTCTCTCTTGCCGTGAAGCCGTCTGTGAGCCTGAAACGACCCCTTTAATCCAAACGCCTTCGGACACACGTCGCATTTGTATGGTTTCTCTTCTCGATGCACCCATCTGTGGATGCTTAAATTGGAGGCGTGTGCAAAGGCTTTTCCGCAGACGTCGCATTTAAATGGCCGGTCGCCCGTGTGCAGCGTGACGTGGCGCTTCAGCCCGGTGACGGTGAGGAAGGACTTCCTGCAGAACGAGCACTCGTGGGTCTTTTTGTATTTGTTTTTCAGATGAGACTTTAATTCCTCTGAGGTTTCGAAGAGGTCGCCACAGACGCCACAGACGCACGGCGCTTCTTCTTCGCCCACGTGACTCCAGGCGTGTTTGACGAGGCTTCCAAGGAGAATGTATGAAATGCCGCACACTTTACACAGATTTTTACCCCCAAACTTCTCTCTCTTAGCGCCGCTTTGCCTCGTCTCAGCGTCGGGTTTCCAGTCTCCGTCCGACGCCTCGTTTGCCATTTCGTCATCGCTGGATTCTGCCGCTTCCTGTGTCTCTACTTCCTGTGCCTCTAATTCCTGTGCCTCTACTTCCTGTGTCTCTACTTCCTGGATCTTTAATTCCTGTGTCTCTACTTCCTGGATCTTTAATTCCTGTGTCTCTATTTCCTGGGTCTCTACTTCCTGGGTCTCTACTTCCTGTTCCTGGGATGTGTTGCTGCTGCACGGGTCTGCATGCTGGACACGACTGGAGAAGAAAAGTATAAAAAAAACAACTTTAGTTTGTTGGATGTCTGCATGCACAGGTGTAGATATTCGTGTCAAATTATCCTAAAATCATTTAACCTGTTAAGCCCGAGAGACCTCGGTACTGGGGCCCTCCCGCAACATCTTGCAAGAAACAGTGTCTGAGGGTTCATTTAATAAACTATGAATGTTTTGTATCCATGTAACGGGAAGAAACTCATCTAACTGATCATTTTATTATTTATTTATTTTTTAAAACCCCACAATGCTAACGCTGATAGTCTGAATTAGCAACGAGCGAAAAATGCTAACAGATTTACTGCACCGAAACTCACTCATAAAACCTTATTATTTATCCATTCTGCACATCCGACACATCGTTTCACATCGTGAGATGACACAGAATCGAAGGGTACCCTCATTATCACTCAATGATACGAACTTGCGACTTTATAAACAAAAACAGACATCAAAACATGTGGCCCTAGGTAGCTAAAAACGCTAACATGGCTCACCTGTGTCGTAGTCTGGTCTTCAATGGCATTACAACGATAAAAACGCTGCTGAAGTTAATCCATATGTTAATCCAATGTGTCTGTGTCCCTTTGAATGATTTCTGATAATCCATGAGCAATAAACCTGCTTTTCCGTTTCCAGATGTCAGAGCTAGAGACAGCTTCACTCTGGAGAAAAACTGTGAACGCGAAGCCCACACCTTTTTGTTTTACCGTGTGTGTGTGGGGAAATCCCCCTTCGATTATATTGGCTCTAACGGTCAGAAAGAGGTGTCAATCAGCAACATCGACAAAGGGGGGCCAGAGAAAGGTCAAATCCACCCAAATGGCCCCAGAAGTGGGTTTTTTGTGCTAAATCTCTCTAAAAAGGTCAAATGTCACTTGTTTTGCATCAATCTTGATACAGGGTACTTATTATATGTTGTACTTTGGATTCCTAAAGCTTTTAGTCTACCTTACCATCATCCAAGGTTAGTTTTCACTATAAGTAAAAAAGAAATTTTGGACGGACACAATAATTTACAGTTTTTTTACCATGTTCAATCTGAATTTTCTTTAAAATAAAAACCTCTATATTGATTCTGACTTTTCTACATTCAACTCACAGGTTTATAATTACTTTGAAAACAAGATTATTAATGTAACCCTTTTAGAAGATATGGTCATTTGTTCTGGGAATGTCATTTTGGAGCAGGTTAAAGGTTAAAACATATAGTCTTATACTCTGATTTACTTTGTTGAAGTGTATCGTTAGTCTGGTATGTGTTTAACAGAGACAGATGCTAAGGGTTTACATTTCAGGAGGTAAAGGAAGTAAAAGGGGGATTTGCAAATGGTTAATGACGAGAGGGTTTTCTGGTTTAATGATGAGATGTTTAGATCATGCCTCAGAGAATCGAAGGGTGGGACCAGTTGGATATTCTCTCAACTATACAGCTGTGTCTCTCCTCTGATGAAGCAGCTCTGTTCCTGCATTTGAGCAGACTCTGGTACTGGTGTTTTTTTTAGTTGTAGATTAAACCGTTTTGAATTACCTTGAACTGAGCTCGGTTTCGTCAGGTTTCATCACCACATCATTTGAAAGGTGGCGCTCCTCTTCCTCCTCCTCCTCCTCTTCCTCATCCTCCTCCTCTTCCTCATCCTCCTCCTCATCCTCCGCTCCTTTCTGCAAGAATCGATGCTTTTTTATTTGTAGTCAAACAATAATATAGTACAATATATCGTTCATTCACATTTTCAATTTTCCCAGCTGTATCAATATAATCCTGGAGACGTGTCCAGTACCAGTAACAGAGTCCACTCGGCCTGCCGTAGAAAACAAGACAAATAAAAAACAATAATAGTAACTATTCCTACTGTATCAGCAGATGCATTGTGTTTTTCTCACATAGATATTCCACACAGTGGGAGGTTCAGAGAATCGATGCTTTTTCAAATACAAATAGGGCCAACGTCATCTCATTTTATTATAATTTTTGTATCTTTAAAGGTCCCCTATTATACTCATCAATATATCCCAGGTCTCAGATATATCCAGAGCCTGTCTCTGATTGGCTGAAACACCAAACAGATCATTGCAGCATTACCCATAATCCCCTCTGTTTCAGCCCTGTTTCCAAAGTGCTGATTCTCTGTCTGTTACTTTAGATGAAAACAAGGAGCCCCTCCCCACGCCCCTCTGAGAGAGATTTGGTTACAAAGAACTCAATGGTGCTCTAGAGGAGATCCAGGTGATAAGGGTGGGGGGGGGGTTACCTTGGTTGCTGATTGGCTAATGGTGACACAAGACAAAACATCGTTATGACATCATCAAGTGGCCAAAATCTGATCAGCTAATTTTCAGACAGGTTTTTATAGAAATGGATCAAAAAGAGAGAAAATCTTTGTTCCTGAAACTTTCAGAGTCTCTTTCCACAGAGGGGACACATGTTGATGTAGAAGAGACATGAAGAAGAGGGGACACATGTTGATGTAGAAGAGACATGAAGAAGAGGGGACACATGTTGATGTAGAAGAGACATGAAGAAGAGGGGACACATGTTGATGTAGAGGAGACATGAAGAAGAGGGGACACATGTTGATGAAGAAGAGACACGAAGAAGAGGGGACACATGTTGATGTAGAAGAGACATGAAGAAGAGGGGACACATGTTGATGCAGAAGAGACATGAAGAAGAGGGGACACATGTTGATGTAGAAGAGACGTGAAGAAGAGGGGACACATGTTGATGTAGAAGAGACATGAAGAAGAGGGGACACATGTTGATGTAGAAGAGACATGAAGAAGAGGGGACACATGTTGATGTAGAAGAGACATGAAGAAGAGGGGACACATGTTGATGTAGAAGAGACATGAAGAAGAGGGGACACATGTTGATGTAGAAGAGACATGAAGAGAGGGACACATGTTGATGTAGAAGAGACATGAAGAAGAGGGGACACATGTTGATGTAGAAGAGACATGAAGAAGAGGGGACACATGTTGATGTAGAAGAGACATGAAGAAGAGGGGACACATGTTGATGTAGAAGAGACATGAAGAAGAGGGGACACATGTTGATGTAGAAGAGACATGAAGAAGAGGGGACACATGTTGATGTAGAAGAGACATGAAGAAGAGGGGACACATGTTGATGTAGAAGAGACATGAAGAAGAGGGGGACACATGTTGATGTAGAAGAGACATGAAGAAGAGGGGACACATGTTGATGTAGAAGAGACATGAAGAAGAGGGGACACATGTTGATGTAGAAGAGACATGAGAAGAGGGAGACACATGTTGATGTAGAAGAGACATGAATAAGGGGACACATGTTGATGTAGAAGAGACATGAAGAAGAGGGGACACATGTTGATGTAGAAGAGACATGAAGAAGAGGGGACACATGTTGATGTAGAAGAGACATGAAGAAGAGGGGACACATGTTGATGTAGAAGAGACATGAAGAAGAGGGGACACATGTTGATGTAGAAGAGACATGAAGAAGAGGGGACACATGTTGATGAGAAGAGACATGAAGAAGAGGGAGACACATGTTGATGTAGAAGAGACATGAAGAAGAGGGGACACATGTTGATGTAGAAGAGACATGAAGAAGAGGGGACACATGTTGATGTAGAAGAGACATGAAGAAGAGGGGACACATGTTGATGTAGAAGAGACATGAAGAAGAGGGGACACATGTTGATGAAGAAGAGACATGAAGAAGAGGGGACACATGTTGATGTAGAAGAGACATGAAGAAGAGGGGACACATGTTGATGTAGAAGAGACATGAAGAAGAGGGGACACATGTTGATGTAGAAGAGACATGAAGAAGAGGGGACACATGTTGATGTAGAAGAGACATGAAGAAGAGGGGACACATGTTGATGTAAAGAAGAGACATGAGAAGAGGGGAACATTGTGATGTAGAAGAGACATGAAGAAGAGGAGACACATGTTGATGTAGAAGAGACATGAAGAAGAGGGGACACATGTTGATGTAGAAGAGACATGAAGAAGAGGGGACACATGTTGATGTAAGAAGAGACATGAGAAGAGGGGGACACATGGTGATGTAGAAGAGACATGAAGAAGAGGGACCACATGTTGATGAGAAGAGACATGAAAGAAGAGGGGACACATGGTTGATGTAGAAGAGACCTGAAGAAGAGGGGACACATGTTGATGTAGAAGAGACAGTGAAGAAGAGGGGACAAATGTTTGATGTAGAAGAGACATGAAGAAGAGGGGAGACACATGGTGATGTAAGAAGAGACAATAGAAGAGAGGGGACACATGTTGATGAAGAAGAGACATGTAGAATGACGAGGACACATGTGGATGAAGAAAGAGGGGACACATGTTGATGTAGAAGAGACATGAAGAAGAGGGACACATGTTGAGAAGAGGGGACACATGTTGATGTAGAAGAGACATGAAGAAGAGGGGACACATGTTGATGTAGAAGAGACATGAAGAAGAGGGGACACATGTTGATGTAGAAGAGACATGAAGAAGAGGGGACACTAAGACTTGTACCCTGAGACGGAGGTAGAGCAGCGTCTTCTCCCCCCCGCTGCTCCTGGTTCTTAATATGTCCTCTGGAGTCAGTGTCTCCAGCTGGATCCTCTGCAGCCGGCGGCTCCGGTCCGTTCGGAGGAACTCGAGTCTGCTGCTGTCCGTCAGCCGAGGGAAAGAGGAGCGAAGGAGCAGCAGGAAGTCTTCCTCCGAGAGGCCGGGGGGGAAGCACACCTCCTTCACCGGGTACTTCTTAAACACTGAGAGGAGGAGGAGGAGGAGGAGGAGGAGGAGGAGGAGGAGGAGGAGGAGGAGGATTACAATCCACTGCATTGACTCTTTTTAAACTATACACAAGTCAGTCATTAAAACACATCCACACACTCTAAAAAACTACATTTTAAACTTCAGACTCATTCTTTCTACTTTTCGTAGCAACGGTTTCAAATCAGCGTCTCTTGGATTAAAAAGAACACAAATAAACTCTAACAATCTTTAATGGCATATATTTCTTGTAAACATATTTTTGTTTTAAAATCTGATGTTTATAAGCTGCTTCGTTTTTGCAAAAGTCCGTGTAAATAAACACAACTTTTACCGGTTTCTAGACGAGACACGAGTAAATGAAGTTTAAAAGAAATACGAGGTAACCATGACGTTGTTAAAATCTGTACGTTGCCTTTAAAGGTGGGTAAGAATGGAGAAACCAGCTCGAGTGCGCTAGAATTTGAAAATCAGCCACTTCCTCACAGAGCCCCGCCTCCAACACACACGAACGCGCTCATGACCAATGAGGGCACGAGATAAGTTTGTGCCCAGATGGAAGGCTGACAGGCAGGTAGGCCATCCAGTTACTTTAGCCGGCTCAGATGATTGGTCGAGCTTTCTACAGCACCACGGCTTCCACTAGATTATATTTTAAAATAGATTTATTAATTTTCCACTCTTTTTTTGGCTGTTCCTACCCCACCTTGAAAGACCATAAGGATTGGTTCCAACTCAAAGTCACAGAAATACACCTTAAAACGAGGATATTGATAATTAAACACATTATAATGATATCGATATATTGTTTATTTTTGTAATTAATTTTCCACTCTTTTTTTGGCTTTTCTTATTTTTGCCAATTTTACTGAAAAGTTCTTCCGAGCTCAGGTGAGTCTTCTGACGTCACAGCAGAGCTACGTCAGGAGGGCGAGGGATGTCCAAATATGGTGGGACATTTTCCGGGGGAAGTCGCCGCACCATATTTGGGCATCCCTCTAAAACACTCGCAGCTCTCATGCTTGTTTTCTCAGTCGAACGAGGAGAGAGGAGAGAGGAGGAGGAGGGGAAGTTTTTCAGGAGTCGAGAAAGTGACTTAAAGACTTGGAAATCTGCAATTGAATCGATCCATCGGTTAGTTTTCTGCCTCGGGGCGAAACAAAGACCTTTGGAGCAGGTTTGACCCTTTGAGGAGTGAAAAGACGCAGAAAGCAACGCACACAGGTGAGTTTCTCAGTTCCTGTTTACGTTTTCCTGTCGCGATCTAAACTTTCCGGACTTTAAATTAAAGTGTAAACACAACTTTAACGCTTAACAATACACGCCGATTAATCTATTTGTCGATCTGTTCAACATACATTGTGTTTGTACCTAATTTAGTGAGAAAAACGTCAAAATTAGAGACAATTTTTTGTTTGTTTTCACTTAAAATGAATGTCTTTTGGTTCCTTCAATAAATAATCCAACATTTAAACACAACATTAACGCTAAAAAATACACGCCGATTAATCAATTGGTCGATCTGTTACATTTTAATCGTGTTGTAACTTTATTTAGTGAGAAAACACCGGAATTAAAGTACATTTGTTTGTTTTTCGCTTAAAGTGAACGTATTTTGGGGCTTACAATAAATAATCCCCCTATTAAGATGAAATGATGTAACTAAGTAGGTATAATATTCACAACATCAATATTATATGAAATTAAAATGTGGTTAATAAAAAGTCAGAAATGTAGTTAAAAAAATGTTATGATGATTTCCCCCAACCCCACATCTTATTGTTTTTCCTGATAAGTAACTAAAACCCTGATCATGTCCTATTTTTGAAAATATAGTATAACCCTTCCTAAATCATTTAAAACCCGTTTTGAACTGTCTTTATTGAGAAACTAATAATGTATTGTATAATAACCTATTGAAAGAAATGCAACACAATACACTGAACATATTACAGACAACAGTCTGAAAAGAAAAAGGAAGTGTTATTTAAAACATCAAAAATAGACATTTTTGTTTGTTTTCACTTAAAACGAATGTCTTTTGGTTCCTTCAATAAATAATCCAACATTTAAACACAACATTAACGCATTCCACGGAATATGAGTGTCTCTGAAGGCAATGACCTCCCCACCTTCAAAGGTCTATCGTGATGTTTGTAGGAACTGTTGGGAAGCGGCGTGTTTCCTGACCACTGCTGTGTTCCAGCAAACATCCACTGATAAACTGCGATGTTATCAACTCCATGAGAACTCCATGTGTTTTTAACTTAGGGTCAAACCTGTGTTTAGTCTAGAAAAAGATAAATGTGTGCATTTTATTATAAAGCTGTGTATATTTACAGACTGTTGCAAAAACTAAGACGCTTATAAACACCAGGTTTAAAACTAAAAAAGGTTACACCCTCCACCTGACAGGAGGGAGCCTCGTTTAGCTGCGAGTTCAATCCATCGCTGAGGGAGAGTGTGTAGGGGGTGGTTTGGAATTGGGCCTCTAAATAAGTTTTGAATGTGATGATGTCACTTCCTGTTTACCTTTGTTTGACAGCACGTCTGAGCGGCAGGTTCCCAGCATGCAGACTCTCAGGAGGAGGTTGTTGTTGGTTTGCTTCTTCTCCAGGGGGGGTCTGCCTCTCCTGCGCCTGGCAGTCTGAACTCTGGGCGGCGATAACCTGCAGGAGGAGAGTCATGGAACATTATATCATACTCTCACATCCGAAAGGAACCCTTCAACAAATACCTCAAAGCTCACGTATTCCCTGTAAAAGGCGTTCATCTGTGGAATGGCTAATGATGATGTGCAACGTTATCTAAACATATCACTCAGAAACCAAAGCCTGAATGGTTCTGAGCAGGACCGCTGAACTCAGGCGTGATATTTGTTGTCGTTGTAAAAGTTATTTCTTTTTGGTTGTTTTGTACAAAGAAATGATTTGTTTAAAAGAATGAATCCAATATCACGGATGACCTGTTAACATGTAATCTCTTTGCGCCTATACTACTGGCCTTACGGTAGTCTAGGTTGCCCTCTGGAGGCTGTGAAACGCATGCGCAGTCAGTCTGTGTCGACCTGGAGCATGAGGTCCACTGTTCGTTAATGGCTCTGTATTGGTGTTATGCACGTTGATTGAATAAACCAAGTTAACAGAAGATAAACTTGTATTTTCATGAACAGTGTACGCTGGGGGGGGGGGGGGGGGGCAGTACGCTGTCTGTCCAGCTGCAGAACTCTCCGTTATGATTATTGATTTTGTTTTTCTAACATGTTAATAAATTGACTAATTAAATATAAATAGCTTTCAAACTCTGATCAACCACTTTACTCACAATTAGCACTAATGTTTATGTGTTTTTGTTTTCTTTGTCCTGTTTATGTTTTTTTGTAAAGCGTCTTTGAGCACTAGGAAAAGCGCTATAACAATCCAATGCATTATTAGTATTATTATCAGACTGAGGGAGCATTTCAAGTTCACCATCTCTTCTTCTTTTACTACTTCTGACAACAGGTAGCAGCAATGACCTAAGTGGCTGTGGTCCTGGATCATAGGTCCTGGATGGAGATCCTCGTGGATTCATCTTCCTATTATACACACAAGCATTTCCTAACATTTGGACTATATGCTGTAAATGTATTATCTCTTGGATTTACACACGGCATCTATTGCACGTCTGTCCGTCCTGGGAGAGGGATCCCTCCTCTGTTGCTCTCCCTGAGGTTTCTCCCATGTTCCCTTTAAACTGTGGGTTTTCTCTGGAAGTTTTTCCTTGTACGATGTGAGGGTCTAAGGACAGAGGGTCTAAGGACAGAGGGTCTAAGGACAGAGGGTCTGAGGACAGAGGGTCTGAGGTCAGAAGGTCTGAGGACAGAGGGTCTGAGGACAGAGGGTCTAAGGACAGAGGGTCTGAGGACAGAGGGTCTGAGGACAGAGGGTCAAAGGACAGAGGGTCTAAGGACAGAGGGTCTAAGGACAGAGGGTCTAAGGACAGAGGGTCTAAGGACAGAGGGTGTCGTATTGTCATACTGATATTCTGTACAAACTGTAAAGTCCACTGAGACAAATGTAACATTTGTGATATTGGGCGATAAATAAACACTGATTGATTGATTGGTTGATTGATTGATTGGTTGGTTGATGAATGAGTCATAAAGCTATTTATTGTTGTGAGGTTAATGGTAGGGATGCACCGAATATTCGGCCACCGAAAATTATCGGCCGAAAATGGTTAAAAAGGCCCTTTCGGCCGAAAGGGTTTTAGCACCGAAAAAATATCACCGAATGTCAGAACAGGCTTACGTTGGTAACCTAACGTGTTGTTGTGATGACGTAATAAAGACGCGGCGACCATGCTCGCAGCTGGCTCACAGGGGGGGGGGGGGGACATTGACCTTTGTCATCGAGATTGCCCTGAGCCTTTAACAAATCGTATTAAATAATCTGATGACAGACTGTAAACAGAATAGCTGAAATGTTAACAAACTAAATAACTCAGTTACCTCTAATCATTAACCCATGTTTGTATCATGTAGTTAACTCCGTGTGTTGCTGCTAGAATACATAACACCTGACGTGGAAACGTTACTCGTGATGGAGCTACAGAGCTGCTAGAAAGACGGTGGAACCCGGTACATTCCTCCGTCTGCATGCGGTGCACTTTTGCTAAATGTTTAGACAAATTGCTCGTGCTTACATGCTAAACTCTTATTGCACTTATGGTAACAAGTATTCTCCACATCGAGACGGGTAAAGTTGAACCACACCTCGGAGCGCGTTCTCTCCGCCATCTCCGCAGTGTGCTCCGCTGCATGTAGCAGCTGCGTGTGTGTAAACTGCCCCGCCCCCTCGCACACAGACGGGAGAGAGATCTCGTCTGATCGAAAATACATCATAGACGCATTTGTTGTCTTTGCATATTAGAAACGAGTTGGCGACACTAAGACTGCGATATCATGTTTTTAGCAATAATACATGACATATATAAATGTACTGTATGCATTCAAAAGTGCTGAATACATGTTTTATGGACCCATAATAGTGATTATTATTTAAGTTACGTTTTGCCATAATCATGTCTATTTCCATAATCAGGTAGCTGAACAACATTGGTAACAAATGTATACATTATATATATATATATATATATATATATATATAATGTATACATTTTTTACCAATGTATATATATATATATTTCTATTAATCATTTTCGGCCTTTCGGCATTCGGTTTCGGCCAACTGTTTCCCATTCGGTGCACCCCTAGTTAATGGTCTTATCTTTTGTGGAGTGTAGACTTGATGTTTCTCCATTTGCTAGCAGGTGTGTTTTAAAGACTCCTGTATGTAGTCTGTTTAAGGGCGACTGCGGCTGCGAGGGAGTGCGGTCGTCTTTCACCCAGAAGGTTGTGGGTTCGATCCCAGCCCGTGCAGCCAACATGTCGATGTATCCTTGGGCGAGATACTGAACCCTGAGATGCTCCCGATGGCCAACGGTGTGTGAGTGTGTGTGAAGGTTAGGTCCTAGAGTCAGGCACACTGCTCTGTGTGAATGTCAGGTCCTAGAGTCAGGAACACTGCTCTGTGTGAGTGTCAGGTCCTAGAGTCAGGAACACTGCTCTGTGTGAATGTTAGGTCCTAGAGTCAGGAACACTGCTCTGTGTGAATGTTAGGTCCTAGAGTCAGGAACACTGCTCTGTGTGAATGTTAGGTCCTAGAGTCAGGAACACTGCTCTGTGTGAATGTTAGGTCCTAGAGTCAGGAACACTGCGCTGTGTGAATGTTAGGTCCTAGAGTCAGGTACACTGCTCTGTGTGAATGTTAGGTCCTAGAGTCAGGAACACTGCTCTGTGTGAATGTTAGGTCCTAGAGTCAGGCACACTGCTCTGTGTGAATGTTAGGTCCTAGAGTCAGGAACACTGCTCTGTGTGAATGTTAGGTTCTAGAGTCAGGAACACTGCTCTGTGTGAATGTTAGGTCCTAGAGTCAGGAACACTGCTCTGTGTGAATGTTAGGTCCTAGAGTCAGACACTGCTCTGGTGTAAGTGTTAGGTCCTAGAGTCAGGAACACTGCTCTGTGTGAAGTGTCAGGGTCTAGAGTCAGGCACACTGCTCTGTGTGAGTGTCAGGTCCTAGAGTCAGGAACACTGCTCTGTGGTGAGTGTTCAGGTCCTAGAGTCAGGACACACTGCTCTGTGTGAGTGTGAGGTCCTAGAGTCAGGAACACTGCTCTGTGTGAATGTGTAGGTCCTAGAGTCAGGAACACTGCTCTGTGTGAATGTTAGGTCCTAGAGTCAGGAACACTGCTCTGTGTGAATGTTAGGTCCTAGAGTCAGGAACACTGCTCTGTGTGATGTTAGGTCCTAGAGTCAGGTACACTGCTCTGTGTGAATGTTAGGTCCTAGAGTCAGGCACACTGCTCTGTGTGAATGTTAGGTCCTAGAGTCAGGCACACTGCTCTGTGTGAATGTGAGGTCCTAGAGTCAGGTACACTGCTCTGTGTGAATGTTAGGTCCTAGAGTCAGGAACACTGCTCTGTGTGAATGTTAGGTCCTAGAGTCAGGAACACTGCTCTGTGTGAATGTCAGGTCCTAGAGTCAGGTACACTGCTCTGTGTGAATGTCAGGTCCTAGAGTCAGGTACACTGCTCTGTGTGAGTGTTAGGTCCTAGAGTCAGGAACACTGCTCTGTGTGAATGTCAGGTCCTAGAGTCAGGTACACTGCTCTGTGTGAATGTCAGGTCCTAGAGTCAGGAACACTGCTCTGTGTGAGTGTCAGGTCCTAGAGTCAGGAACACTGCTCTGTGTGAGTGTTAGGTCCTAGAGTCAGGTACACTGCTCTGTGTGAATGTCAGGTCCTAGAGTCAGGTACACTGCTCTGTGTGAGTGTTAGGTCCTAGAGTCAGGAACACTGCTCTGTGTGAATGTCAGGTCCTAGAGTCAGGTACACTGCTCTGTGTGAGTGTTAGGTCCTAGAGTCAGGCACACTGCTCTGTGTGAGTGTCAGGTCCTAGAGTCAGGCACACTGCTCTGTGTGAGTGTCAGGTCCTAGAGTCAGGAACACTGCTCTGTGTGAATGTTAGGTCCTAGAGTCAGGAACACTGCTCTGTGTGAATGTTAGGTCCTAGAGTCAGGCACACTGCTCTGTGTGAATGTCAGGTCCTAGAGTCAGGAACACTGCTCTGTGTGAATGTTAGGTCCTAGAGTCAGGAACACTGCTCTGTGTGAATGTTAGGTCCTAGAGTCAGGAACACTGCTCTGTGTGAATGTTAGGTCCTAGAGTCAGGAACACTGCTCTGTGTGAATGTTAGGTCCTAGAGTCAGGAACACTGCTCTGTGTGAATGTCAGGTCCTAGAGTCAGGCACACTGCTCTGTGTGAATGTCAGGTCCTAGAGTCAGGTACACTGCTCTGTGTGAATGTCAGGTCCTAGAGTCAGGTACACTGCTCTGTGTGAATGTTAGGTCCTAGAGTCAGGCACACTGCTCTGTGTGAATGTCAGGTCCTAGAGTCAGGTACACTGCTCTGTGTGAATGTTAGGTCCTAGAGTCAGGAACACTGCTCTGTGTGAATGTTAGGTCCTAGAGTCAGGAACACTGCTCTGTGTGAATGTTAGGTCCTAGAGTCAGGCACACTGCTCTGTGTGAATGTTAGGTCCTAGAGTCAGGCACACTGCTCTGTGTGAATGTTAGGTCCTAGAGTCAGGCACACTGCTCTGTGTGAATGTTAGGTCCTAGAGTCAGGCACACTGCTCTGTGTGAGTGTTAGGTCCTAGAGTCAGGAACACTGCTCTGTGTGAATGTTAGGTCCTAGAGTCAGGCACACTGCTCTGTGTGAGTGTCAGGTCCTAGAGTCAGGAACACTGCTCTGTGTGAGTGTCAGGTCCTAGAGTCAGGCACACTGCTCTGTGTGAGTGTTAGGTCCTAGAGTCAGGCACACTGCTCTGTGTGAGTGTCAGGTCCTAGAGTCAGGCACACTGCTCTGTGTGAGTGTTAGGTCCTAGAGTCAGGAACACTGCTCTGTGTGAATGTTAGGTCCTAGAGTCAGGCACACTGCTCTGTGTGAATGTTAGGTCCTAGAGTCAGGAACACTGCTCTGTGTGAATGTGAGGTCCTAGAGTCAGGAACACTGCTCTGTGTGAATGTTAGGTCCTAGAGTCAGGAACACTGCTCTGTGTGAATGTTAGGTCCTAGAGTCAGGAACACTGCTCTGTGTGAATGTTAGGTCCTAGAGTCAGGTACACTGCTCTGTGTGAATGTGAGGTCCTAGAGTCAGGAACACTGCTCTGTGTGAATGTTAGGTCCTAGAGTCAGGCACACTGCTCTGTGTGAGTGTTAGGTCCTAGAGTCAGGCACACTGCTCTGTGTGAATGTTAGGTCCTAGAGTCAGGCACACTGCTCTGTGTGAGTGTCAGGTCCTAGAGTCAGGCACACTGCTCTGAGTGAACGACATGTATGTAAAGCTTTGAGGGGTCTTAAAGACCGGATGAAGCGCTGTGTAAGTACAGACCATTTATCTTTCCTGTCTCGGCCCCTCCTCTTCTATTCTCTGCGAACATGTGAACATCAGCCCCTCTGCAGACCTCCTGATGCAGACTGCTTGACTCTGTAACGATTTACCTTCTTCAAGAATAAACTCCCAAAAAGACCGTCTTATTCCAATAATCTTCATTTCAGTTTAACGGAAAGGTTTCTCCCATTTTAATATTATTAGCTGGTTTGTGTCAGGAGTCACGCAGAGAGCGATGTGTGTTGTTGTTGTTTACCTGCTGTATGCTTCCGTCTCGTCAGCTGATGAGGTGACGGAGCCCGACGGAGACTCTCCTTTCTGACGAGGACCGACAGATTCACAGCTCCCAGAATCCTCTCTGTTCTGTGATGTTATAGTGAAAACATGATTTAGTGAACTCGTAGTTTTAGCATTTTGTTGCTTTTAGTGATTTTACATCCTTGCAAATATCTTTGATTTATTTAGTTCTGTAGTTAAACATTATATAACACGTATGTGTTTTGTTCTGAGTGGATCCTGCAGGTCTTCAGGTTGCTCCACATTTGGTGAAATAAAGACAGACCAATCCTTTATCACACCTGGAGAACAACAACCTCATATTAAGGTGTATTCATGTCTGTATGTGTACCTTGAGGCGGATGTAGAGGTTGGAGGATCGGATTCTGCTGCTGACCTTCTCCGCCGTCAGAGAGTCCACCTGCAGCGGCTTCAGCGTCTTCGTGCGGTCGGAGGTGAAGAACTCGAAGTCGTCCGTCAGCCGAGGAAACGAGGAGCGAAGAAGAAGCAGGAACTGTTCCTCCGAGAGACCGCGCGGGAAACACACCTCCTGCACCGGGCACCTGTCAAACACTGCAGGGGGGACACAGTTATAGTGTGAGTGTGTGAGTGTGTGTGTGTGTGTGTGTGAGTGAGTGAGTGAGTGAGTGTGGTGTGTGTGTGTGTGTGAGAGTGTGTGTGTGTGAGTGAGAGTGTGTGTGTGTGAGTGAGTCAGTGAGAGAGTGAGAGAGAGAGAGTGAGGAGAAAAGAGTGAGAGAGTAGATAGAGAGAGAAGAGACGGATAGACGCGGCGAGAGAGAAAGAGACGTAGAGGAGCGAAGAGAACGAGACGAACGAGACGAGAGCGCGAGAGAGAGACGGTTCAGACCGATAGAGCGGAGCGAGCGGAGAGAGAAAGAGATGCAGAGAGAGAGAAGTAGAGAGAAGGGGAGAGAGAGAAGGAGAGGGAGGAGCGCGAGAGAGGAGGAGGCAGAGAGAGAGAACAGGAGCCCGCGAGTTGCGCGAAGTTTCAGATTTGTTCGTGTTCTGAGGGAGAGGAGGTGTGTGTGTGTGTGTGTGTGTGTGTGTGTGTGTGTGTGTGTGTGTTTGTGTGTGTGTGTGTGTGTGTGTGTCAAACACTGCAGAAGAAAATACAGTTGTATTTGTAATAGAAAGATATTATACTCTCATACTGGATTAATATCATTGTGTGATTCTTATTGGCTAAGTTTATCTATTTTCACTCCTTAATAAACTCTATCCACAGTTGATGAACCACAGTGTTCCATTCCAGTGTGTGTGTGTGTGTGTGTGTGTGTGTGTGTGTGTGTGTGAGTGTATGTGTGTGTGAGTGAGTGTGTGACCCACCGGTGTTGGAGAGCACGAGGCTGCGGGCGTCCTCCAGGATGCAGACCCTGAGGGTGACTTCTCTCTGAGGCCGGTCAGACGCTCGGGGGGGAACCAGCCTGCAGGAAACAGACATTAACTCGTGTTATTCAGAGAGTCTGAGTAACACGAACCAAGTGGCGACGGTTAACCCACGAGTACCGCTTTTCTTTTACCTGGGTGTTATTTGAAAATCGGGGTCTTTGGGATCTGGTTTCGGCTGCTCTTCCTCTTCATCATCATCGTCGTACCACAGCATGCCGAGGCTGCCCGTCTCCTGCTCAGCTGCAAACAGATGCATTTCAATAACCAGTTACTAGGCAGATTACACTTTGAATACATCCTTCTGAGTAAACGTGATACACCTGTAATATGCAGAACACTCTTAGATTCACCTGGCTGCTCCTCTCCCCTGGAAACCACCACGTGGTCTTCAGCGGCTGGAACCAGGGCTTTAACACAAAAACAACAATCAGTGAATCCCCTTTATTAGCAGTTATAATAGCAGGCACATTTAGTGTCACTTTTTATGCCGAATTGTCAATACTAGAATAAAAAAGGTGTGTTAGTGTTTATTTAATTCTCTCTGAAGTCGGGAGTTCCCTGATTCGAGATTTTTGAATCAGAATACCTTTATTGGTCCCACAGAGCATTTACATTTGTTACAGCAGAGCCAAAGACAGCGTAATGTGAACTAAGATGCAAGATAACAAATAAACACACGATTTACAAAATACACATCCTACATATGCAGTTATTAACCGCATATTGTGCAGTTTCTATTTCTCAACAAGGGGTGTTATAGCACTGTGTGTGTGTGTGTGTGTGTGTGTGTGTGCGCGCGTGTGTGTGATATATAAAGAAGCGTTGTTACTGCATGTAATTATACTGTAATTTCCTCCAGGCTCCACCTCTCCTCTGCAGGTATATTATCTGTAACTGTATTCATCTTGTGTGAACCTGTACTTTCACTCTTCCTGCATACAAAGGTTGTATTTAATATATCACTCCGCCATAGTGATCACGTTTTAAATGGACTTCGTCTAATTAAAAGGAGCATTGATGATGATTCAACTGTATTGTGATTACATAGTACAGGTACTAGAAAGGAAAGAGTCTCTGCCTTTGACCCTTCCTAGTGTTAGGAGCAGTGTGCTGCCGTTGTGTAGTGATCACGTTTTAAATGGACTTCCTGAAAGGAGCTTTGTTACTGCATGCAAAGGTTGTATGTAATGTATAAGTTCCTCCATGCTCCACCTCTCCTCTGCAGATTGATCCGGGGCTTCAGGAGCTCCAGCTGGATGTTCTGCTGGCTGATCTCCCTCCTCAGGCCCGAGGCCTCCTCCTCGTACCCGGACACAGTTCTCTGTAACACCGCGAGGATCTCCTGCAGCGCGGTGCTCAGCTTCTCCGTCACGATGCCTCTCAGGATGTCGCATTTAGACATTTCCTCCACACTCTTGGAGCTGTCCTTCCAGTAAAACATGCTTTCATTTGTCTCCAAAGGGGCGATTTTACGCAGGAAAACTTCGCGCATCAAAACGTGGTGGTGTGCTTCCAGGTGGAGGAGCGGTGTGGCTACTTAATGGGTCCGATGAGAAACAAAGCACAGACAAATTCCCTGTAGAAGTTTTTTTTATTTTTGTTGTCGTTAATACACAATTAGTTTTGATTGCCTTTTTAGTTTGTGTGCATTCGTTTCAATCTTCTTTCTTTCTTAAACCAGGGAAGAGAGCCTGCAATGTTTATTTACCTTTTGTTTTTTTACCTTAAAAACGGTGGAGTTCCCGGAAGTAATTTCAAAATAAAAGCCCTCGGCTGCAGTCGAATTGTCCAAAAATCTTCTCCTATCGTCTATTCCTCTCCTCTGTGTGAAAGGTCACGGGGTTAAGGGATAGTGGATAGGAGAATTCAAAAGGACTTAGGAGAAGAGACTGCGGGGTTGCGTTCCGATAA
The DNA here is from genome assembly GCF_902827175.1 of Gymnodraco acuticeps. Taxonomy (NCBI): domain Eukaryota; kingdom Metazoa; phylum Chordata; class Actinopteri; order Perciformes; family Bathydraconidae; genus Gymnodraco; species Gymnodraco acuticeps. Next base: position 46,058 of record NW_022989911.1, read on the forward strand.
TCCAAAAATCAGCTCCTCAATTCTAACCCTATCTCCTATTCCTTGACCTCTGAGTGAAAGGTCACGGGGTTAAGGGATAGTGGATAGGAGACTTCAAAAGGACTTAGGAGAAGAGACCGTGGTACTTTAGAGAATCGACTGCACTTTCACTATCCCACGTGTTTCTGATGCGCCAGCGGACGTCCTGAATGAGCGTCTGCTGCTGTGGGGAAACTATGGAAACTACAGTTCTCTATACAGCGGACCTGTGCTTGAATTGGAATGAAAAAGGTGCCAGTACTCTAAAATCAGCAACTTTTTCAAGTCAATTTTATATATACAGCCCACAAACAAGAATTTGGCTACTATAATGCTGGTGGCTTTGTCTCTTTACTACTGTATATTTTAGAAAGGTTCACTGGACTTAACATTTTTTATGATAGGCAGCGGATATGGCTAAAGCTCAGTAAGGTCAATATTAACTGAAAATATAGCAATCAAAGTCTAGATCTTCTGCTGAAGACACATGAAGCAGAGACCTTTCAGGTGAGAGCCCCTCTGGTGGTGTTCAACATTAATGACAAGGAAACAAAGCTCTGGTCAGAAGCATTTTTTATAAAAAGCTTTAACAAAATTAAGTATTTCTGTACATTTTGAATGCAATCTAACTTTCCAACTCAGAAAACGAAAAACGAAAAAGTGCCAAAAGTCTTCTCACATGGCTGAGCTGCTTTGCAATATACTTCACCACTGAAGAATACAAATATGTATAAAGTAAACTATGATGCAATCTAACTTTCCAACTCAGAAAAATGATAAAGAGCATGAACAAAGAACATGTAAAAACAAATGCAAAATTTGCACAATCTAAAATGAGAAACTGTAACTGCAAGTAACAAAGTCTGAGCCATGGTAAAGAGTTACATTGAACACCAAGCTGATCAGATAACTCCCTGGTTGGTCTGAAGTCCTTCTATCTCCAGGATCTGTACAAATCGGCACATTATGCCAAAAGTCTTCTCACTGGGTGAGCTGCTTTGCAATATACTTCACATTGTTAGAAAAGGCTCCAGAAGGCCTTGGGGACATCAGTATCAGGGGCTGGAGCTGGACAGGCTCTTTCATCAGCACTTCTCCTTCCCTTTGCCAGCCAGGACCTCACATACTGTTCCGGATTGAACTGTCCTAGTGATGGTCCATTACATTTAATGAAAACCAGGCTGGACAGTCGGCTGACAGAGAGAGCATTCCTTTTTGCAGTAAGGATATCGTTCATGCAGCTGAATGCCCGCTCACACTCACTAGTGGAGACAGCGATGGTTCGGACTGCTTTCAGTAGAGGCTCCATGGCAGCAGGTGTACGGGATGCCCTGGTTTCCTTGTATTCGCGAAAGCCCTGAACAGTCTCTCTTCTGTCCACTTTCAGCACTTGGCACAAACGTAGCACCTCTACGTCCCCATACTGTACGTCTAACTCCTCTTCAGGCCAACTTCCAGGATGGATAACTTTCATGTCCTGGATTAGCTGATTGTCCCGGGCCTCCCGGCCATGTAATGGGATTTCTCTTGTGCTGACATGAGAGGAGGTTGTGGAAGTCATTCTGTGTCTCAGATTCTCTACCATACTGCGGAAAAACTGACCTGCATGAATCTGTACAAGCCTGCCATTCTCACGCAGGGCAACACCCTTGAAGGACTTCTCAGCTAGAGCTGTATGAACTGTAGTCATGTGTGGGCCAGGCATGGTGACCATGGATTCAAAAACTCGTATTTCTCGAGTTAAGAGCCTATCTGCTGTAGGCAGTGTCATCTCTCTTTTTTGGAGTTGCCGAGAGAGGTCGCTGAGCTCTGTGAGCGCATCGTACATCAGTCCCCAGATTGCTGACAAACGTTGCAGATGTGAGCACATCATCCAGGCCCTTGTACTTTGCTCTGTCTCTGGAATCCCTGCTCGTGTCGTTTGCAGCATTTGTGAAGTGATCATGAAGCACTCGGTAGTTTTCCCAGACTGCTCTGACGCTCCTTTCACTTGAAGCCACCCAGCGGATGGACAAAACACGCCCTATCACCAGGAGACGCTGTCCGACTGCTTGCGCACACTGCGCTAACTGCCTCTGATTTTTGGGGGAGGCATGGAACAAGGAATAGAGTTTGTCAAAAAAGATCTGGAAATGATTGAGCCCTGAGACCTCCTTGACCACATCCCCAACTGCCAGCTCTAGACGATGATTGTAGCAGTGCCACACAAACAGGCTTGGGAATTTACTACACAACTGGGTAGCAACGCCTGTTCTCTTCCCTAGCATGACTGAAGCCCCATCACATGCAAAAGAAACGAAACACTGACCTAAAAAGTCCTCGTTAAAATCTCTTCCAAGACACTCCATTAACGCCTTTGTGATGTCATCAGCCGTTGTTCCATCCAACTCGATCAGCTCCCAAAAAAACGTTTCGGGCTCAGCATCAGCTAATGCTGAGCGTAGACACACAACAAGCACCGTTTTACCACTAATAGTGGTAGATTCATCGACCAAAACACAGAGTTTTCTTTGGTTTTCTGTAATGTCTTTTGCCATTTTTTTCTTCAGCTCATGAGCTATGTGGTCGATGATTTCGCCACAGGTTTTATTGGAGCGCAAAACCCTGCCCACGTTCAGCCCATTCAGTTTCTGTACATTCAAATCAATTGGCATGTCTGTGAATGGCCGGCTATGTTAGCCAATTTTATATGCCGTTCGAAAAACTCTGATAGTGGTGTCTAATTCAGATGTATGCATAGACTGCACTTGATGTTGAATAGTTTCACGTGAAGCAGATGTAAGGATGTCAGCAGCTTTTACATGGGCTTGTGATTCTTTATGTTCTTTGATTTTTTTTCTCAGGCTAGCTTGTTGCTTGCCCTTGTCAACACCGAAATGAGACACTGCACACTCACCCCATTCAGTTGACAGTTTCAGTCCTTGTCCAGTGTGTATTCCCAAAGATTTGACATCTCTGCATATCCGACATCCTAGCTTCTTATCTTTAAGAAGGAGCCATGCATTGGTCTTGCAAAAATATTGCACCTGGTCCGTTGTCCAGCAGTCAGGTGCATCGCTTTGCCCGGTGTTGGTGGTGGCAGTTGCGCCAGCAGCAGCTAACGTTAGAGGCTCTGGAGGAGGCGGCGGAGCTAGTGCTAATGCTAATGCACTAGAACTTGGAGCAGGAGGATCAACCAAAGAAAGCTCCCCATCAGACACAATTTCCAACACAGGCACAGCATTCTCTGTATTTGAAGTTTCTTCCGGCGACAACCGCTGTCTTTTTGCACTTTTATTAATCCACGCTAACATTTTAGAAATGCTAATTTGTGACGTGACTTGCTTTCCTTCTCTCGGGGGCGTGCCTGCTCTGTTCTATCACTCTACATAGCCACCCACTGGGTGGGAGTTGCACTGCATAAACACAACACACGTGCATCTAGGTATGTAAATTGTAAAGCATTAAAACATGGTTTTACTAACAGTTTTCAGTATGTTGTTACTTCGGCATTATTATTATTATTATTTTGAAACGTGTATTACTATTAAATCACGGTCAAATAGGTTAATTTTGACATAGTCGTTTCCACCACAGTATTTACATGGAGAAGATAAGCCCCGCCCCCTCTCCAGCACGTTCTGTTTGAATGACAGGAGTAAACAGCTGACAGCCGCTGTGAAACTCCAGCGGTTAGAGCGATGAGAATGTCCGTTCGGCACCTCATGACGCATCTACTGAGTACCGGGCGGCTGTATATATATATATGGATGTATAATAAGAACGGCGGGAGAGTGTTGAGTACTGGCACGGTGCATGAGTACCGGAGTACCGCCAGCATGCCGGTACTGAGCAAGAAGTGCCGGTACTCCATGGGTCAGAACCAGAAGTGCCGGTACTGCGTACCGGTGAGTACCGGCCCAATTCCAGCACTGACAGTACGACTGTAGACTTCCAATCACATGCGAGTACAGTGACTGTAGACAGTCAAGCCTTCTGATTTGCCAAAAGTCTACAGTCGGAGTCCCGCCTCCAAACTCCATTGGACAGTACGACCGTGGACTTCCAATCGGATGGGAATGACTGTAGACTTTTGTCGAATCAGAAGGCGTAACTGTCTACAGTGACTGTGGACATTGCACTCCCGTAGACTCGAGCTCTGCGATCGGCGCGCGCCCGCTGGTTGCCTCCTCTACTGGAGTAACTGGGGCGGCGAGGACGCATATACTTTTGTTCTTGTCGGAGAATATTTGTTGACAAGTATTATTTACTCAAATGTAATTCATAAATTAATATAATATCAGAAAAAACCTGGAAACGTGCAGATTATATATTTTAAAATATTATATATATACAAATTGATGAATTAAAAAATCAAGTGCATTGAAAACTACATACTTATTTTGCACTTTTTATTTTGTACGTATTTTTGTACTGCGTACCGGTGAGTACCGGCCCAATTCCAGCACTGCAGCGGACTACAACATGGATGTTCAATAAGAACGAGGGACTCCTGTGAACTCATCTAGAGACTCTGTGCTCTGATGCTGTTGCTTTATGCTTTATGAACGTGGACAACAGAGAAACAGATTCTTCAGGACCAAAGCTGGAATTGAAATAAAAAGGAAAGTGAAGCTTCTGCTCGTCACCCTCTCCCTCCGGTCCACGTTAATACAAATGATCCCAATACGTATGATTGATGAAAAGATCTTAAATCAATACAGATGTATTTATTATAAACGTTAGTCCTTAACATCTATCTCTGTGTATATCACCATTCAAACATCTTTTAAAAGTTGAACAAACCCCACAGCTCAGTAAAGACTGAGAGATGTTGACTTTATTTGATCATTTCAGTAAAAACTAACGTTCATATTTCTCTCTTTGATTATAATACTGATGAACGTTCAGAACAAAGCACTTTGGCAACTTACCACATACGTTTAGCTTAATGAGCACCGTAACTTTCATGATATCATTTCTCGGTCATAATCGGTTGTTTCCGTGAACGGCCGACTGTTGAGTGACGGCAAATGCTGCGGCTGCAATGCATTGTGGGGCAGCATTTTCTCCTCTCCTTTCGTAAAGGAAGTCCAGTGGTTCCTAAAGGACGTTAGATGATAAGAAAGGAGCTTTGCAACTACCATTACCCTCCTTTAGCTTAGGAAAACACGTTCACGGAATCAACCGATATGACCGAGGAATGATATCATGAACGTTACGGTGCTTATTCAGCATTTTAAAACATATGTGGTAAGTTGCCAAAGTGCTTTGTTTTGATCGTTCATCAGTATTATAATCAAAAGGAGATATACGAACAAAAGTCAACATTTCACAGTGTTTACTGAGCTGCAGGGGCGTAGCGCAAAACTCAGGGCCCTATACACAAGCTGTCTCTGTGGGCCCCTTCCTCTCTTGATCCATGTCTCTAATGCACCTTTTAAATGTATTTACAAATGACTGAGCCAACCACTGTCCACATGAATCTGAAGTGGTTATTAGGGAAGTCACTAATTAACTAAAGTAGAACTAAAATATGAATAGTAATCATAGAAGTAATAATAATCTGTGCACATTTCAACCCTCTTTCCTCAACATACTGTACAATTACTTGACTTTGGATAAATGAGGTTTGCTTGGAGTATCATGCTTAAGAGAACAGTATTCTTGTTTATTTACGTATTTATCATTCCCACGGTATATAAGACAAAACCAACATCTTAGTTTTCTAACCTCATTGAGAGTGCTTATACTGCATATTAACAGACAGCTGAACAAGACTTCACAAGTCATGATTATTTGCATAAACAATAACACACAATACATCTGATGCTTTGGATAATATGATTGATCTTGTAGTTATTGAGCAAATATGAAGAATGTCTAACTTCAAACTCTAATGGATCTGATGGAGCCGATGGTATTGGAGCTCATTCCGTATATGACACTGACGGGTCTTCTTGTTAGCAACATCATTAGCTGACACTTTTTCTTTGAATGATCTGTGTTTAGAGCAAGCCACCCTGGAAGGTCGGGTATCTGTCTGTCCAGCTGCAGGTGGAGAGGAGGGGGGGGGGGGGTCATCTGTCTGTCCAGCTGCAGGTGGAGAGGAGGGGGGGGGGGGTCATCTGTCTGTCCAGCTGCAGGTGGAGAGGAGGGGGGGGGGGGGTCATCTGTCTGTCCAGCTGCAGGGGGAGAGGAGGGGGGGGGGGGGGTCATCTGTCTGTCCAGCTGCAGGTGGAGAGGAGGGGGGGGGGGGGGGGGGGTCATCTGTCTGTCCAGCTGCAGGTGGAGAGGAGGGGGGGGGGGGGGTCATCTGTCTGTCCAGCTGCAGGTGGAGAGGAGGGGGGGGGGGGGGGTCATCTGTCTGTCCAGCTGCAGGTGGAGAGGAGGGGGGGGGGGGGGGGGGTCATCTGTCTGTCCAGCTGCAGGTGGAGAGGAGGGGGGGGGTCATCTGTCTGTCCAGCTGCAGGTGGAGAGGAGGGGGGGGGGGGGTCATCTGTCTGTCCAGCTGCAGGTGGAGAGGAGGGGGGGGGGGTCATCTGTCTGTCCAGCTGCAGGTGGAGAGGGGGGGGGGGGGGGGTGGGGGGGGGGGGGGGGGGTCATCTGTCTGTCCAGTTGCAGGTGGAGAGGAGGGGGCGGGGGTCATCTGTCTGTCCAGCTGCAGGTGGAGAGGAGGGGGGGGGGGGGGGGGGGGGGGGTTATCTGTCTGCCCAGCTGCAGGTGGAGAGTGGGGAGGTTTATCTGTCTGCCCAGGTGGAGAGGAGGGGGGGGGTCATCTGTCTGTCCAGCTGCAGGTGGAGAGGAGGGGGTGGGGGGGTCATCTGTCTGTCCAGCTGCAGATGGAGAGGGGGGGGCGGTTATCTGTCTGCTCAGCTGCAGGTAGAGAGGGGTGGGGGTTATCTGTCTGCTCAGCTGCAGGTGGAGAGGGGGGGGCGGTCATCTGTCTGCTCAGCTGCAGGTGGAGAGGAGGTTTCACACGTTTCACACAGAGGAGAGGAATAGACGATAGGACTATTCGACTGCAGTCGAAGTTTCAAAGCTCCTTTCCTATCATCTAGAGAATCAGCTCTCGTCATGGCTGGGTCAGGGTGACATATCACTGAGGAACTTCCGGGTCATTTCACTCCGTGAGGAAGGTTCCGGAGAGAAACTGACAATTTGAGCGCCAACAACACTTAATGATACATAGAGATGATAAGATATGGTGTGACTCACAAGAGACAGTTTGAAATACCCTCCGAGTCTGAAAAGTTAAATATATAAGAAGAAACAAAGTAAAATATGTTTTATTTTAAGTTCATTTTTCTACTTTAAATGTTTTGTATTCTTTGTTTATATTTGTGAAAGTTGCACCATATAAGAAAATAAATGAATTGTTAAATATCAAAATAAAGACATTACTTATACAAAAACAGGACACATCTTAATATTACATGTTAGACGCTTTTATCCAAAGCGACTCACATACTCAATACTGAGGGCAATCCCCACAGGAGCAAGAGTCTCAGGGACACAACGACATGCTGACTGCAGTGGGGTTTGAACCTGTGACCATCTGATCCCCAGACGAAGGCTCCACTGCGCCACACGCCTCAATAATATTCTGTAGAAACAAAACGCTTTCTAAGTTATAATTCAGTTAGAGGATATTGCCTCCAAGACTCTTTCATTGGTCCAATTGAACAAAGAGACATTAATAATAATTCCAATTATATAATATCTGCGTTTAGAAACACAGATTTCTACTGATCAACTTTTTAAAATAACACACAACTCCCTCAGTCAAATATGGCAGCATTACACTGAGGTTAAAAATAGTATTCATAATAACCACATCAGTTATCACGAGTGTATTTAAATCCAAAAATAAATGAATAATAAAAAGAAGAAATTACATCATCTTTAAATGCTATTCTTAAATTATGTAAACATTTCATATAATAACATTTTAATCTGGATTTAAATTTAGTTTTAGAAAAAATCCTTCAAAGAAAAAGGTAAGGCCTTATACATGTGATGTTTTGTTTCTTTCCGTTAACCGTCAAGTGAGAAATACGTTTTTTTGTGTGTGTTTCTCTTAGTGTCCTAAGATACTGTTATGTTTGGCTGTGAAAGTATCTTTATGAAGGGCAGACCATCTATTTGTATTTATTTTGTTTCTTTAGAAAGGGGCAGATCACATAAGATTTTATTCTTCTCCCTGCTCCTTTTCGCTCAATGGTGTTTTGGTAGAGTCATGTTTTGTGGCAATTATTGTACATTTGGTTTTGCGTACCATGAGCGGGACAAATGAAAATGTATAAACCCTCTTAATGAAACTAAAGTGTAAAAAATCAGAAATGAAAACCAGCTGAAACTCTCAATATAATATATATTATATTTACATATTCAACTTGAATCAGTGTTTCTCTTCAGGTGCTCCGACGATAAGCTGCTCCTCTGGGCAAATTAAATTAAGATAATATTGTTTTTAATTAATACAAAATAAAACAGAATCAATACAAAAATCACATTATGAAATCTCCTTAATATTTGAATACAAATCCCTTAAATACAGCATTATGAACTACATGCAGGTATCAATCTTAATGCAGCATGTTGGTCCGGCAGGGGCTCAGTCAGTAGGGGCTCGGGCTGGGAGCTGTAGGGTTGCTGGTTCAAGTCCCCGACCAGACCTTCCCTCCCATGGCTGTAAGTAGCTGCCCACTGCTCCTGGTACTAGGATGGGTTAAAAGCAAAGAACACATGTCACTGTGTGCTGTGTGCTCTGCAAGTGTGACCATTAAAGAGGGTTTCATGCCTCCGATTCTAATTATTCTATACGTTGTTTTACTTTATAATGTTAGCTTATAAAAAAGAGAAAAATAATATATATATATTTATGGAGTAAATACAAAATAAAAAGTGCAAAATAAGTATGTAGTTTTCAATGCACTTGATTTTTTAATTCATCAATTTGTATATATATAATATTTTAAAATATATAATCTGCACGTTTCCAGTTTTTTTCTGATATTATATTAATTTATGAATTACATTTGAGTAAATAATACTTGTCAACAAATATTCGTCCTCGCCGCCCCAGTTACTCCAGTAGAGGAGGCAACCAGCGGGCGCGCGCCGATCGCAGAGCTCGAGTCTACGGGAGTGCAATGTCCACAGTCACTGTAGACAGTTACGCCTTCTGATTCGACAAAAGTCTACAGTCATTCCCATCCGATTGGAAGTCCACGATCGTACTGTCCAATGGAGTTTGGAGGCGGGACTCCGACTGTAGACTTTTGGCAAATCAGAAGGCTTGACTGTCTACAGTCACTGTACTCGCATGTGATTGGAAGTCTACAGTCGTACTGTCCAATGGAGTGTTTGGAGTGGGCGGGCTCTCCGCTACGCAAATCTCCATCGAGAGAAACAGCGGGAGCGAAGACTTGGGTTGACAGGTACGTTTTATACTTTTCTTTTTCTGTAAACCACCCGCTTGGACTACTGCAATGGTGTCCTGTTCGGGGTTCCCAACAAAACCCTGGACAGGCTCCAGTATGTCCAAAACTGTGCTGCTAGGGTACTCACGCACACAAAACCGTGGCAGCACATCACTCCCACCCTCATCCACCTACACTGGTTGCCGGTCAAGTCCCGCATATCCTACAAAATCCTCCTCCTTACCTACAAATCCCTCCATGCCCTTGCCCCCCAGTACCTATCGGACATCCTTCACCCACATGCCCCACCCCGGAACCTGCGGTCCTCAGACTCTTGCCTGCTTACCACCCCCCGCACCAAACTGCGAACCTACGGGGACAGAGCCTTCAGTGTGGCAGCCCCCACCCTCTGGAACGCTCTCCCTGCGGAGATACGCAACATCCCCACACTTGAAGCCTTCAAAAGGGCCCTCAAGTCCCATCTGTTTGCCAAGGCTTTCGGCCCCTAAATCGATCTGTTGTTCTGTTTGTCTGTCTTTTGTTTTGTTATGTTTGTCTTTGCACTATTACTTGTGAAGCGACCTTGGGTCCCCTGAAAGGCGCTATAGAAATCGAAGCTATTATTATTATTATTATTATTATTAAAGTATACTTTCCACGACATTAGCAACATTTCTGTCATCTTGTGTTTTTCATTACTGTATATACCTGGGCAATGAGCCGACGGGCCACGGCCATGTTACTGCTGACGGCCGCTAGTTTGGGGACAGCGTCCTTCAGTGACATATCTATCAAATCATTACTGTTCAAAGTGACAGGCACTGCGTCCCCCGTTAGCGTTGACGCTAGCTAAAGGTTAGCATCGCTCAATGACTTTACCCACTACATTTTAAGCCACACTTTCTGTCATTCTGTATCTAATTTCGGGTTAACCAGCTCATGCCTTAACATTAATCATTTTAATGATATTAACTTGACGTTATGCATGTCCCTCGACTTTCTATTTTGCATTCAAAAACAGACTATTACTCAAATACATACACGTTGATACCTATACTTTACATAACAATATAAAGTGCAAGTATAAACGTGTAGTATAAACGCATCAACAGTACAAAATAGGTATTATTTGTGACATATGTCTTCTCTACTGTTGATGTGTTTTATACTGCACGTTTATACTTATATGCTATATTATTTGCTGTTTATTTTATTCAAATGTAATTGTGCCAATACTTTATTCCACCGTTTGAATGCCTGAACACATTTGGGATAGTTAAAGTATCCATCTGTCTGGTGTAAAGCAATGTTGGGTATCAATTACCTCTTGTTAACTAAAATGTTTTGGTATACAAGTTATGGATGTTGTTTTTGTCTATGCTGTCGGGCATTACAGTGAGAAGCATGGAGATGGCGACACCAGTTCTCCGCATCCTGAATCCCCAAGCTCCAGGGGATCGCACACAGGAAGAGTTGCAAATCATGGTCACATCATACTGTCATATCAATATCAGCACTCCTGCTAAATGTGTTGTTTTATTTTGGTCATAAAAACTGGAATCAAATTATCATTACATTTGTTTTCACTAACCTCAGACGAGCGCGCTGGACTCATCCTCGTGGCCAGGGGATGATGCTGACCTGGTAGCTGCGAGCCAGGCTGTGGAAGAAGGCAAGTGAGACACAGTGCTGTCGGGCCCGGAGCTGCTGCTCTCCTTCCTGATGTGTCTGTCCAGCCTGAAACTGCTGCCGCCGCCCGGCCTGCTGCTCAATACTGTGGGGTGAAGTGTCTCAGGGACACAACGACATGCTGACTGCAGTGGGGTTTGAACCTGTGACCCCTGATCCCAACACCAACGCCACAGCCTCCCTGTACATAATGTACATCTGATTTGTATCCACTTGAGCTTTTTCACCTGTGTTTACCTTAGTTTATGCTGTTGCCATCATTTATACTGAGTCAATTAAATATGTTGCCAGAAAGGTCAAACTTTAGGAATACAGAGCAGTTCTTATCATGCCATGATCATAGCCGTGGACGCAGTGCTAACTAGAATATAATATTGGTGACAAAAAACACACACAGGGCCATCAGTGCAATTGTTACATTCTAATGTATCTGATATCATAGAGGAATGTATTGTATGTAAATAAATAATTGTGTTTATAATTGTACATCATGTAACTGTAACACTATGGTGTTTTCAATTGAATGCACTTTATACAATAAAGTGGTCAGTGCTACAGTAACAGTGAGTCGTGAAATATGAATTATTAAATGCAATAATGGGGATTCATTTGTTCATCTAAATATAGGGACAAAGGTAGAGTGCCACATTACTTGCACAGTACACAATGTTCAGATGACTTTGCCCAAAAGCAAACACTTAAGTTGCTTGAGTCAGACTCAGAAATATGAAACCACTTTAATCAGACTCTCAAGTCATAAGGACATCCATAAAGATATCTCACTGAAGAAAAGACACATTTGAATGAAATAAGCTTTATTTCAATGGAAACAATAAGTACATTCATGAATAAATATCATGAATTATGTGTGTACAAATATACATATAACACAAAATAAGTCTGTGCCTTTAGAAAAATAGAAGTGACATGTAAATAAATGTCATTAGGGAGAAGAAAGAATTCTCACATCTGATTGAAAACGACAGTAATGGGAATAAATCACAACAATGATATACTTTAATAATAATACAATTAATGACAGAAAACAGTGATGCTATCAATTACATGCAAGGTGCTCTCTTATTAATACATTTGGTAAAAATAGACCTAGTATATCAACTGATTGATTGACAACAACATCAAGGTGTTCACATCACACTACGACCACACGAGGGAGCCAATATTCTCATTGCATTCTGTCAATATGTAAATGATCTCAAAGTGTCCCCTCCCATCAAATTTCATTTTTCTTTCCCTAAAGATTCGGTCCAATGGCGTCCCTCGCAATTGCACTCCGGTAAGGCCGATCGCCATGTGAGTGTGATAAACCGCAGGAAGTGCTATCAAAGCATCATGCGAGTGCAGGGGCATTATGACCGATGTGTTGTTGTTAGGAGACACACCACACCTAGCATAACAACTCTGATTAATGCTTTTTTCCCTCTGAGTGGACACTGCATAGCTGTGGCTCCACAGCTGATTGCATGTCCCCTAACGCAGTGTTACAGTGAGTGGAAGCTCAGCTGTGTACTGACAGAGTGGATGGACAGGACACTGAGACTGGGTTATTCACTCCAGTTTTGCAGCATCCCTCCTCCATTCAGAGGCATACGAGAGGCACGTCTATCATCCCAAGAGGAGACAGGTTTCCTCTCAGCAGAGATTCAGGTCCTGTTGCAAAAACAGGCGGTGTCTGTTGTGCACTCTCAGGACAGGGAGAAGTGGCACTATTCCATGTACTTACTGGTTCCCAAGAAGACAGGAGAATTCAGGCCCATTCTGGAACTTCGCAGCCTGAATTGGCACATTGTCTGAAAGAAGTTTATATCCTATAAAACAGTTGTTTTTATAGTTAACATATATACTGTGGGCCTGCTAGTGCAGCCGGGCGATTGGTTCACAACCATCGACCTAGAGCTGCAGGCAGTGATGCTGGTCCTACAGCACTTCAAACCCTTAATACAGGGCTCGGGCTCGGGCTCGGGCTCGGGCTCGGGCTCGGGCTCGGGCTCCTCCTCCTAGCACATCAACAGGTACTATTGGTCCAGCAACCGCTCAAAGACCAACAGCCCCAGATGATCTTGGCGTTAATAAACCCAAGCAGGTGAAACTGGATCGTTTTTGAAAACTTTCATTGTTATGCGGATGATACTCAACTATATTTATCAATCAAGCCTGATGAAATTAATCATCTAAATAAAATTCAAGACTGCCTTAAGGACTTAAAAACGTGGATGACCTTAAACTTTTTGATGTTAAACACGACCAAAACTGAAGTTATTGTACTTGGCCCGAAGAATCTACGAAACAAATTATCTAAGGATATACTAACTATGGATGGCATTAATTTGGCCTCCAGTGAGACTGTAAGGAATCTTGGTGTTATATTTGATCAGGATTTATCCTTTAACGCCCACATAAAATCAATTTCAAGGACCGCCTACTTCCATCTACGTAACATTGCAAAAATCAGGCATATCTTGCCTCAAAACGATGCAGAGAAACTAGTCCATGCATTTGTTACTTCAAGGCTGGATTATTGTAACTCCTTATTATCAGGGTGTACCAAGAAGTCAGTCAAGTCGCTTCAGCTGATTCAAAATGCTGCGGCTCGTGTACTAACCAGAGTTAGGAAAAGGGACCACATTACTCCTGTTCTGGCTGCCTTACACTGGCTCCCTATAGAACACAGGATAGAATTTAAAATTCTTCTTCTCGCCTACAAAGCCCTTAATGGGCAGGCGCCATCTTACCTTAAAGAACTCATTATACCCTACTGTCCTACTAGGGCATTGCGTTCCAAGAATGCAGGGTTGTTGGTTGTTCCTAGAGTCTCTAAAAGTACAATGGGAGCCAGAGCCTTTTCTTATCAAGCTCCACATTTGTGGAATCAGCTTCCAGTTTGTGTTCGGGCGGCAGACACCCTATCCGTTTTTAAGAGTGCGCTTAAGACCTTCCTTTTTGATAAAGCTTATAGTTAGGGCTGATTAGATTCAGCCCCTAGTTTTGCTGATATAGGCTTAGTTTGTCGGGGGACATCTTACTTCTTCCTTCTCTCTGTCTATACCTGTGTACTCTCATGTTCCGATTAACCCAGCTTCCCCAAATGTCTTTCTTTTTGGTGTCTATATACGCCGGGATCCGGAGTCATGGATGATCCTGCGCTCCTGTGTCCTGCATCGCGAGCCCTGGATCTTGAGTCGTGGCTGTGGTCCTGGATCATAGGTCCTGGATGGATATCCTCGTGGATTCATCTTCCTATTATACACACATGCATTTCCAAACATTTGGACTACCTATGTTGCAAATGTATTATCTTTTCAATTTACACACGGCATCTATTGCACGTCTGTCCGTCCTGGGAGAGGGATCCCTCCTCTGTTGCTCTCCCTGAGGTTTCTCCCATTTTTCCCTTTAAACTGTGGGTTTTCTCCGGAAGTTTTTCCTTGTACGATGTGAGGGTCTAAGGACAGAGGGTGTCGTATTGTCATACTGATATTTTGTACAAACTGTAAAGTCCACTGAGACAAATGTAACATTTGTGATATTGGGCTATATAAATAAACATTGATTGATTGATTGATTGATTTTCCAGGGAGATTGTTTTCAGGAAAGAAGCCACTTTAGCCACTGCATGGCACAACAACAGACCGGCTTGAATATTCGTTAAAAGCAGACGCAGCCTTTTGTTTCCCCTGTAGACAGTTTAAAGTAAATACGTCTTCATCTGATGCGGCTTTTACTGTCAAAGGTTTTTGCGACTGGAAACACGCATTACAGACTGATAAAGGACTGCTAAGGCATGCCGCATCAAAAGAACACATTTCATGAGAGAGAGAGAGAGAGAGAGAGAGAGAGAGAGAGAGAGAGAGAGAGAGAGAGAGAGAGAGAGAGAGAGAGAGAGAGAGAGAGAGAGAGAGAGACAGAGACAGAGACAGAGACAGAGAGAGGGAGAGAGAGAGAGACAGAGAGAGAGAGAGAGACGCGAGGAAACAAATAAGGAAATGAGTACTTTGGTGCAGATCAGCTGCACGGAGCCGTTATTACGTCAGCTGTCGTTGATATTATGGCTGTTATAAAAAATAATGGACAGCATTCCCCACACAGCAACACACACCTCTCACGACATGCACAATGCCATAATAGAGCTAACAGCAGTTCATCGTCTCCGTCTCTACTATTTCTCTCCGAGTGCAGCGATGAGGAAGCTGCCATCCGTAACCAGTGTGCCTTGCTCGTGATTTAGTGTCTGTGCTGCCACGCACACAATGTTTCAAAAGTGGTTTCATGTTGCCCTTTATTTGTGTATGTATTTGCGATAAGTGTGCGTCTTTGCGCAATGCTGTTGGCCTTGCTGTTTGATATATTGTGCCGCAGGCCCGCAGCACGTGACGGTGTTCTGTGCCCTCCCATGAAAATCATATGCCCTCCCTTTAGATTTGTTCTGGCGCCGGGTCTGGGCGTTACCTACTCTTGGCCAACCTCTCCAGGCTTGGCTCCTGAGAGGGACAGGCTGAGGCGGATGGGGCTGTCTGACGTTATTCAGACTATCCAGGCAGCAAGAGCAGGATCCACCACAGCCTGTTAGTGGGCGGGATTCCAGCGATGGTGTGAAGGAAGGAGTCTAGAGCCGCTATCGTGTACGTTGGGCTCTATTCTATCCTACTTACAGATACTGGTGGACAGGGGGCTGGCTCAATCCACAGTTAAAGTGTATGCAGCAGCCATTTCGTCCTGCCATGAGGGTTTTGGAAGCAGGTCAGCCTTCAGTCAGCCGCTTATGTCGCGTTTTTTTGCAGGGGGTCAGGAGGCAGCGCCCAGTAGTGCACTCCTCCTCCCCGCAATGGGACCTGCCGTTGGTGGTCGAGGCTCTGGTCACAGAACCATTTGAGCCTCTGGAGCTCTCCTAAAGAGTAAATAAAAATAAATAAAAACATTATTATTATGAAGGGCAGACCATCTATTTGTATTTATTTGTTTTTTTTTAGAAAGGGGCGGGACACATAAGATTATATTCTTCTCCCTGCTCCTTTTTGCTAAATGGTAGAGTCATGTTTTGTGGCAATTATTGTACATTTGGTTTTGCGTATCATGAGCGGGACAAATACAAATGAAATGAAATGAAATATGAGAACATATGGCCACATCTATCTTGTAGATAAAAATGGGCTTAACGTTTCAGGTTTTTTTTTTTTAAAGAGGCAAAAATACACACGTTTTTAAATTTGACAAAAAACTGAAGTTGACCTGTCGTAATACATTTTATAATCTGATTCTAAAATTGTCCAAAACTGATCATACTTTTTTTTAAAGAACGTAACTATTTATTTCACAGGTAAAAAGTACAATTAAAATATAGTTTTACCATTTCCCTTCCACCCTTGTCCCAGAAATATTGGTTGCGATAACATCCATTGAATTAAAGAACCATAAAATAATTAAATATCAACGATTTTTGTTAAATTACAGTGCATCCGGAAAGTATTCATACCCCTTCAATTTTTCCACATTTTGTTATGTTTAGCTCTGATCGCCAATTTCAGGGCCGATCGCCGGAATCAGTATCGGCCGATACCGATCGCCGATCCGATCGAGTGGGCGGGGCCTAAATGGAAGATTTAAACATCACTTTAAATCTTCCATTTAAAGTGATGTTTAAAACTCAGTTAATGGGGCTCATTCACTGGAGCTTCCACAAACAATCAACTTAATTATTACATTCAAATGATGTACATTATTCAAGTTGACATTCACTTTGGAGAATAACACGGGAGAAATGAGCGGAAGCGCTCTCTTTTCCTCTCTCCCTCTTTCTCTCCCCCCCTCTCTCTCCCTCTCTCCCTCTCTCCCTCTCTCCTGACAACCGGTCAGTATCTCATGCAGCTCACTGATCCAGTAATGAGTGACCCGACAGTGAAGAATACATATATTTATAATGACTAGTTTAGCTTGTTCCAGAGGTAGATAAAATAGCTAAGTGTGTTAGGTCTAACTCTTGTGTGTTTCGCTCACCGGTCCGGCGGAGCTGCAGGATTTCTGCTTCACACACGTTGCATACCGCTATTTTACTGTCTTTTTCGGACACCTTAACATAATGCCAGACCGGTGAAGCCATGTTGGCGAGCTTGTTTTGCCGCGCACAGAGAAAAGTGTCATGTATTTTACGTCATGCGATCAGCTCTCGCTATCGGCATGTTTAGAGAGCACCGATCGATCGGGAGAGAGTGAGTATCGGCCGATCTCGATCGGTGACCGATCGATCGGAGCATCCCTAGTTATGTTACAGCCATATTTCAAAATGGTTTAAATGTATTTATTTTCTCAACATTCTAGACACATTACCCCATAATGACAAAGTGAAAAAAGTTTTCAAACACTTTTTGCAAATGAATTAAAAAAAAAACCTCAAATATCACATTCATATTCACACCCTTTACTCAATACGTTGTTGAAGCACCTTTGGCAGTCATTACAGCCTCAAGTCTTCTTGAGTATGATGCTACACGCTTGGCACACCTATCTTTGGGCAGTTTCTCCCATTCTTCTTTCCAGATCGTCTCAAGCTCCATCAGGTTGGATGGGGAGCGTCGGTGCACAGCCATTTTCAGATCTCTCCAGAGACGTTCAATCGGGGTAAAGTCTGGACTCTGGCTGGGCCACTCAAGGACATTCACAGACTTGTCCCGAAGCCACTCCTTTGTTATCTTGGCTGTGTGCTTAGGGTCGTTGTCCTGTTGAAAGGTGAACCTTCGCCCCAGTCTGAGGTCCAGAGCGCTCTGGAGCCGGTTTTCATCAAGGATCTCCCTGTACATTGTTGCACTCATCTTTCCCTTGATCCTGACTAGTCTCCCAGTTCCTGCCAATGAAAAACCACCATGCCTCACTGTAGGAGTGGTGTTGACCAGGGGCCTCATTTATAAAGGGATATACGCTCAAAAGATGGAGTACGCCAGTTTCTACACAATGTTTGCGATTTATAAAATACTAACTTGACGGGAAAATGTGCGGTCCTCCACGCAAACTCTAACCCATGCGTACGCACTAAGCACAACAACGGGAGAGACGAGAAACTGCGACACCGCGTTGGCAGAAGGAAGAATGGAGAGAAATATGTGGAAATAATACCAAAAATAAAACGTTACCTCTCATTTATCATATGAAGAATTCATTTTCAAACATTGATTAAAGCCAATCTCAAAATGATTAAACAAACGCCTGTTTGAGACTCCTCAGTGCACACAAACACATCACCTGGAGAAATAAATAAATACGGATATTTTATTTAAAACCACCTCGAATATGTTGTGTTAATGTTATGAAATGTTTTCTCATAAATGATGCGGTAAGCAGGAGGACAGAATTACGTCTAAACTGACGCCGTGTTGCATGTCTATAGGTTGTAGATACGAGCATGGTTTTATATACTATCAGGTTTAATCGTGTTTTATGCCATTTGCTAAGACTTGATAAGTGGCTCGTAAAACACAGGAGGTATGGAAGCTAAGAACACCATATGTGGTAAATTGTACAGCTGATATAACACAACACATTAGTTGTATTTCCTTTAACTGGTGGACATAGGGTTGCTGCGGGGGGGGTTGAGACGCACAGGCTGCAGTGGAGACGCTGCGCACAGCTGATCGACAGCTGGAACACAAACCACCAAATACAAAAACATAATTCAGATCCAGTCGTCATGACTCCACTCCGGAGGGATTCCCCGTTCACTTCTTACAGTCTCTCATCAAGGGGGGGTCTCCTGTCCCCGGTACAAACACACTGCCTGAGGAAGGATGTGTATTGTTTTTGTCATTAACCTTTTTCGGACCACTTATTTATTTATTTTGGTGACGATCCGACCTCCATGCTGCTACTCTGGTTCAAACTGCATCCACCAAACAATATGATTTATCTCCACCTCCCCAAAATAACCAGAATCTGACACGGTGTGAGACGTCTTTTTTAGCTGTTCTGTCGTCATTTCCTGCGATCTTCTTCATGCAGTCAGTCAGAATGAATGAATGGGCGTTTCTTTGACTATTTATAGGCAAATATGGGTGTTACGTGAAGCCCGCAAAAGCTGCACCGCATTTCGAGTCGATTGTGATTATAAAGGGAAACCGGCGTAGGAAGTGCTGTACGCACTTTCCTTGCCGGTACGCAATGTTCGGTGAATCAGAAAATGTATGGACCTATTATTTGGATTTCTACTACATAAGCAACCTTCCCACGTGAATCCTACGCACGGCGTTATACATGCGGCCCCAGGTGATGAGCGGTGCCTGGTTTCCTCCAGACATGATGCTTAGCATTCATTTTTCTGTACCCTTCCCCAGATCTGTGCCTTGATACAATCCTGTCTCTGAGGTCTACAGACAATTCCTTGGACCTCATGACTTGGTTTGTGCTCTAATGTGCACTGTCAACTGTGGGACCTTATTCATACCTCATTCACACCAACGCAACTCCGGTTCAAGCTCCGTGCTAGAGCTTTTCAGGTTCAGAACCGGTTCAGCTCCGGCTCTTTTCACACCTCCCAGAGTCCATCTGGTGCTGCGTCATTGCGTCATCGTTTGCGTCATGACGTAACCGTTTGCGTGCCTGCTTCATAAAGCCAAACCGCGCGGAAACCCCTCACAGCTCACACCGACAACAACAACAATGGCCGATTGTGCTCCAGCTTCCTCTGTACCTCTTCGGAAGACCAGATTCCCAGTAGGTAGCTGGTCTCTTCAGTGGACCACTGCTGCTTGTTAAGTTTCTCCATCGTTGTGTACAAACTGGATACAACGCCGGCTTTTTGTTGTTGTTCAGGAGTTGATCCCGCCCCTGCCCCCGCCTCGACGTAAGCGTGACGTATGGGGTGCTTTTGCTCTGGCCGGACAATTTTTTGGTGCTCGAAACGAACCGGATTCCGGAGCTAAGAGGCTGCTCCGCTGCGGTGTGAACAGGAAAACCCGGTGCTTTTCAAGCTCCAGCTCCGAACCGGCCCCGAAACACCGTTGGTGTGAATGAGGTAATAGACAGGTGTGTTCCTTTCCAAGTCATGTCAAATCTATTTAATTGACCACAGGTGGACTCCAGTCAAGTTATAGAAACATTTCAAGGATGATCAGTGGAAACGGGATGCACTTGAGCTCAATTTTCAGTGTCATAGCAAAGGGTGTGAATACTTATGTACATGTGATATTTCATTTGATTATTGTTTAACATGTTTGCAAAACAATTTTTAAAAACGTTTTCACTTTGTCATTATGGGGTGTGTGGAATATTGAGAAACAAAATGAATGTGATCCATTTTTAAATAAGGCTGTAACATAACAAAATGTGAAAAAAGTGAAGGGGTATGAATACTTTCCGGATGCACTCTAAGTGGCTAAGTTTATGGTTAACTTAAATGTTGTCTTAAATTACTTATTAACCTGTTAAGCCTGGAGCCTGTTTTTCAGGTCAAGACATTCCCAGAACAAATGACCATATCTTCCCTGCTAAAAGGGTTAAACTAATAATCTTTTTTCTCAAAGCAATGATAAACCTGTGAGTTGGATGTAGAAAAGTCAGAATCAATATAGATGTTTTTATTTTAAAGTAAATTCAGATTGAACATAGTAAATAAATGTAAATTATAGTTTCCGTCCAAAAAAAAAAAAACCGTATTGTGAAAACTAACCTTGAATGATGGTAAGGTAGACTAAAAGCTTTAGGAATCCAAACTACAACATATAATAAGTACCCTGTATCAAGATTGATGCAAAACAAGTGAAAAAAAACACTTCTGGGGTCATTTGGGTGGATTTGCCATATCTCTGGAACCCATTGGTCGATTTGGGTGATTGACCTCTTTTGAACCGTTAGAGCCAATAGAAGTTCCTAAATCCACCTACACTTTCCCATTGAGAAGTGAGAGTGATGCACATGCAGCTTGCTCAAACCGAAAGCTATGTTACGCTCTGAAAACTGAAAATTAGGCTTATTGCCATAAATATGATGATGGATTATCAGTAATCATTTCAAATTGACACAGAAACATTGGATTAACCTTCAGCAGCGTTTTTATCTCTTTAATGCCATTAAACATAACTTTTCATCAGAAAAACAGCAAAGCTAAGACGTATTTGCCGTTTTGGCTCCGTAAAGCTACGCTGTGTGTTGTCTGGGTTTGCTTGAACTGCCGCGAGTTTTGATCGCACGGTGATGATACTTATACAGTGGCGAGCCGTGACTTTTATACCTAGGCCCTCTGACCCCCACCCTTGAGTTATTACGTCACAGCGTATACTTCAGCGGAATATCAAAACAACGGCCCTGGGTGCAAAACGCATCAAGGAAAGCGACCCTCTACCACACAAAACAACACCTGTAAATAACCCTATTTGTGTTCTTTGAAATTGAAAAGGATATTGCATTGTGTTTGTTACTTTCGTTGCAGTTGCATGTCTTAAGTGTAATTTGGCATGCTTTTATTTTGAAGGCGAGTTAACGCTGTTGACAGGAAGTTGTTGTTGCTATGGAAACAAGAAAAGTTTCACAGCGGGCGGAACTTGTCATAAAGTCCACGATAATAACACCCACCTATTTAGAGGGAAGATATGATTGGTCAATTGTACTGTCATTTGACGTTACTCTCTCGTTCAGTTACTATAGCTGGCCCTCTGTGAATTCACAGCTGGACGTCCAACAGCTCCTGTCTTCACCTCACAGAGACCCTTCACATTCCAACAGAAACTGAATAGGCAGATTCGAAGGATTTATTTCTTTGGAAATGTTATTTTAAATACAATTAAATCAAGTTATTTTGGTCAAACTAATGAAAAAAATATTTAAACAAGATATTAAATATATTTTTTTTTTTAATGTTTTTACATATTATTTTGTAGAATATCTTAGCCTAGAGGGCCCTGACGAATCGCCACTGTACTTATACCTCTAGAATCTGTGGAATCTCAGCTTAAATCTGATATCTTGTTTGTGCAGATCCGATGAAGTATAAAAGATCGCTAACGTAAGTTCTGTGCTAAGTGCGTTAGCATTTTTTCGCTAAGTGCTAATTCAGAGTCTCGGCGTTACACTTCTGTTTTGTTTTGGTAACATTTTTTCGTATCGTCAGTTAGCTGAGTTTCTTCCCGTTAAGTGGGTATGACACATTCATAGTTAGTTAAATGTTAAGAAGCGCTGAGACAGTTTCGTTGAAAAAAAGCTGGACTTAACAGGTTAAGTAGTCTTATACTAAAATGCAAAGTTGAATTTACACCCATGTTTGAATGATATATGATATTAACGATTAGAAGATACAACAGAAGGTTGAATTAAATAATTACCTTGTATTCGGCCTGTTTTCATCACTTCCTGTTTCATGTGTTACGTCGTCTTTCCTCCCCGGAACAGGAAGTTGCTCCAAGTCCTGAGAGTTATCTGCAGACTGGAAACAAAAACAATCACTTTGAAATCATGATTTGTGCTTGAAAACCTGATATATGCATTTTACAAGTGGAGAATCAATTAATTAAAACATTTATTTGCCGAATTTGGCAGTTTCTTTAATATGAGAATTGTTTATTGTTAATGTTTAATTATAAGAGACAAAGCTGCTCATAAAATGAAATTAAAACATGGAGAATATCCTCAGACTTTCTCTGAATAAAATGTAAAAATGAAATATAATAATAAAGTATTCAAATAAGGAAGACATTTAAATAAAAACATATCTAAAAATGAAAATAAATGCAGTGTGTCAAAAAAAAAAAAAATATAATCAAATAAATGAAATAAAGTAAATACAAAATAAATATAAGTGTCTTTTAATTTCAAGAAAAGCGCTCTATAAAAATGTTAGTGTTGTTGCATAGCAACCACCTCGCACTATGTTTTGTGCAGAAGGCAACGGAGGGACTATTTTATTTTGAACATCATTATTTACTAATAAAAACTATTTACATTGGAGTGTGTATTTTTCTTTCATATTGCCACACTTGGTAACCGTTTGATAAAAGCAATATATCACGACAGGCCGTGGTATATGCTCATTATATCACAGCTAGGGGGTTCAACCCCCTAGCTGTGATATACTGAGCATATACCACAGCCTGTCGTGAGCTATTGCTTAATTATATAAATAAAAAACATAATACAAAATAAAACATAAAAATAAATATTGTTACCCTCCTCTCTCTCAGGTAGAGCGCTGACCTCCCCCTTCCCACCGCCCCGACGCTCCTCTGGATTTCTTCGGGCGTCAGACTCTTCAGCTCCAGTGTCTGCAGACATCGAGACTGGTCAGCCGTCATGGCGTCCACCGGGAGGCGTAACCGTGGAAACGAGGAACGGAGAAGAAGCAGGAAGTCATCCTCCGACAGACCGGGGGGGCAACGCAACTCCCGCACCCCTGACTTCAACACTGAGGCGGTGGGAAATTAAAAACAAATAAAATCCATGAATTTAGATTCACACTGACATTTATTATTTAATACTTTTTCTGAATTCTGATTTTGTTCAGAATTTAATTGTTTTCAGAATTATGATTTCTGTTTTTAAATCAGAAAGTACTTTTTCACAGAATTTTATTTATTATCAGATTTTTTTCCTTTTTTCTCAGAATTTTATTTTGTTACTGAATTCAGTTCAAAAAATTCACGAAATGTAAATGTTCTAGATTGTAATATTCAGGGGTGCACATAACTTTTTTAGTGAGTTACTCAGATGAGTACCAGGAGACAGCGTTTGGAAGCGTGGTCCTCCTCAGTGTCTCCTTCACTGTCCTCTATTCACACTTCTTGCATGCTAGATGATGAAGATGATGAAGATAAACCTCCCTGTCTCTTTTTAAGCCTCCGATTTGCTTTCTCCAAAACTTGTTGGCAAAACTGTGAAGTCCTTACATTTCCTGAGGCCAAGTTGAAGGATCAAATACTAAGAAATGATCACATGACTTGAAGTCATATCTGATTTCAGATGTGGGAAGTTACTAAGTACACTTCTTCAAGTACTCTAAAGTACAATTTTGAGATATTTGTACTTTACTTTGATGCTACTTCTACTCTACAGTTCAGAGGTAAATGGTGTACTTTTACTCCACTACATGTATTTAATACCTTTAGTTGCTTTACAGATGTGGATTAATGATGTGAAATATAATCAAGTCTTAAATCAGACTTGATAAATATAAATAATATGTATGATAAAACATATCATTTATATTATTCTGAAATGGACCAATCTGCACAACTTTTACTTTTGGTACTTTAACTATATTTTGATAATACTTTTCTAATTTTACTTGGGTAACATTTTGAATGCAGGACTTTTACTGTAACACAGTATTCCTACACAAGATCTGAGTACTTCTTCCACCTCTGTCTCATTTCAAACTCTTCCATAACACCCTGAGGAACTTTGTTGTAAATCAAACTGCAGCAGCTTGACCACAGAGCGTGAACGTTGTGATCAGCTGATGTTGCGCAGTGCTCCAGTGTGTGCGCGGGGCACAGAGTGTGCGCGGGGCACAGAGTGTGCGCGGGGCACAGAGTGTGCGCGGGGCACACAGTGTGCGCGGGGCACAGAGTGTGTGCGCGGGGCACAGAGTGTGTGCGCGGGGCACAGAGTGTGTGCGCGGGGCACAGAGTGTGTGCGCGGGGCACAGAGTGTGCGCGCGGGGCACAGAGTGTGCGCGCGGGGCACAGAGTGTGCGCGCGGGGCACAGAGTGTGCGCGCGGGGCACAGAGTGTGCGCGCGGGGCACAGAGTGTGCGCGCGGGGCACAGAGTGTGCGCGGGGCACAGAGTGTGCGCGGGGCACAGAGGGTGCGCGGGGCACAGAGTGTGCGCGGGGCACAGAGTGTGCGCGGGGCACAGAGTGTGCGCGGGGCACAGTGTGTGCGCGGGGCACAGTGTGTGCGCGGGGCACAGAGTGTGCGCGGGGCACAGAGTGTGCGCGGGGCACAGAGTGTGCGCGGGGCACAGAGTGTGCGCGGGGCACAGAGTGTGCACGGGGCACAGAGTGTGCTGCGCGGGGCACAGAGTGTGCTCAGGGGAGTCTCCCTCTGCAGCCAGTTAGCGGAGTTTT
Organism: Gymnodraco acuticeps; assembly: GCF_902827175.1. NCBI lineage: Eukaryota > Metazoa > Chordata > Actinopteri > Perciformes > Bathydraconidae > Gymnodraco > Gymnodraco acuticeps. Next base: position 71,226 of record NW_022989911.1, read on the forward strand.
GGCACAATTCTGTTGTTCCTACCGACGTTAACCCTGTCTGTGCACACGGCACCAACTCTGTCGTCCGGTGATCTAAGCCTCTGCCTCCTGTAAGATTCACAGGTCCGTTGGTTATGTCCTGCGCGGCTCGGCCGGCTCCAGTTCAGTCAGTCACAGAAAGTCAGAAGAGTTTTTGCAGGGAGCGAAACGGCAACGTAGCTGCTTAATGTCTTTGTTTTTTTTGACATGTCTCGTAGTTTACTCCATTGAGTGTTGACAAGAAACACGTGTAGACGAAATATATGTTTTCTTTTGATGTTTTGAGGAACGCAAAGGCGCGTAGTGACACAAGGGACGTTACGCAATTCAGATGTGACGCGCATGCGTACCAGTTATGTGCACCCCTGTGTATATAACGTTTTTTTAACATTTCTATTGTTTAGATTTATTTTAATCAATTGTCTTTAATTACTTTTAAATTAATTAAATAACACAAAATTAAATAACTTGAAATCATTTATTTTAATTTTTAGAATTGATTCATTTTAAAACCTGTGGAGGTTTTTGGCAAAAGATAGTTGATTTTTTAAACACTGAATTCATCAATCAATGTTTATTTATAGCCCAATATCACTAATGTTACATTTGTCTCAGTGGACTTCACAGTGTGTACAGAATATCAGTATGACAATACAACACCCTCTGTCCTTAGACCCTCTGTCCTTAGACCCTCTATCCTTAGACCCTCTGTCCTTTGACCCTCTGTCCTTAGACCCTCACATCGTACAAGGAAAAACTTCCGGAGAAAACCCACAGTTTAAAGGATCAGGACATTAAATGGAGTTATATGTAAAAAATGCAATTAACATTAATTGAAAGTTAAATGGATTTGAATTCTTAAAGGTCCCATGTCATGCTTTTCTGGTTCTTACCCGTCCCCTTGTGTTCTGAAGGTTTCTCTGCATGTGAACGGTCTGCAGAGTCACAAACCCTCAAAGTGCACCCTGTAGGGAGTAAAACTCTAACGCAGAAAAGACCTGTCTGTGCTGCCCCAGAACGCCTCCTTGGAGATTTCTCATTTACTTCCTGGGTATCGCTAACCCTAACCCAGAGGCCACACCCTCTGCCAGCCTTTCAATAAAAAGCTTCCCAAACCTTTCAGCATTCATGCCGGATATGCTCAGCGTAGGGCACTGAAGAACGATGCTGTTCCTACTTTGTTTGGACCAGCGGGAGATTCGGGTACACAACCTGCAAGTATTCATTGTTGTTTGTGTATTTATGTTTAAAACAAACAAGGTATCTACCACGACTGTTTGAATGGGTAAACGTGTTTCGGACTGCTAAGTTGGGATGGTGGAGGAATGCTCTCCGCAGACCCACAGCGTTAGAAACCTTTTTCTTTCTCAATATCAAGCCACACTTATTGTTTTCACTTCGGCTGTGAGTGTTTGTGTGCTCAGGATGAGTTTCGCTTGTTCTTGCTGTACCGCCGACACGGAAGCCCTGTCTGCTCCTGCAGCAGCTTGACCAATCAGAGCACAGTGGGCTCACAGGGAGGGGGGGGCAGGAGCTCCAACAAGCCGTGTAGGACAGAGAGTGAATACACAGACTACACAGAGATGCTGTGAGAAACCAATGTGAGTTTGGAACATTGAACAAAGTGAATCTATTCTAGTCGACCTCAGCGATGGAGCTATGATCAGGAGAAATGGCCGTGGGACCTTTAAGTTAAAAGTAATGGAGTTTTTTAGAAAATGCTTTATTTTGCATATTTAAGGTGTGACTCACAGCCTTTCCTGATCGTGTCGGTGTCGGCGTTGTGCAGGAGACACACTCGCAGCTTCACAAAATCACTCCTCTTCCTCCCCGCCTTCCTCCTCTTCCTCACTGAGTCGCTGTAAAAATGCAAAATTAAGAATCCTTCAGATGCAAGTTTTTCCCTTTCAAGACTTTTAAAGTGTTATAAATGAAATCATATGTTAACCTGTGTTCTGGTGTCTGAGGATTCCCCTGATCCAGGACTGGCTCCTCTTCATCTTGTTTATCCTCGTCTTCCTCAAAGGGATCCGAGTCCTCCACGTCTAAAAACAACAGAAAATTCAACATTATTTTACATGCAAATAAATAAATAAATAATAAAAACTATCTCCAATACATTTTCTACCTGAACACTTTTTAATTAAAATGTGATTTAACATTGTTTTTGTATATATTATAAATTAATATAATTTAGTTATTCACATTCAGGTACAAAACTAAAGCGTATTTCAAAGGAGCGAGTGGATGCTCTGCAAAGATGACCTCTACATGGTGACATCTGCCACTCGTGCAGCAAAGGCAAAAGTGGGTCAACACTAGAAGGAATCTTCAACCCAATGACATTGTGGTCATCGTCGATGAAACGGCACCAAGGAACTCACGGCCCCTCGGGCGTGGGGTTAAAACCCCGCCTGGACCCAAAGGTCTGGTCAGAAGTGTGACTAACGGCCCGTCCACACGGCGGCGTGCGTTGAAGCTTCAACTCTTCTGCTCATTCACTTTGAATGGGGTGACGTCACGCTTTGCCGAACTGCATTGTGGGAGCGTTGCTTCGCTTTGCTCGCTTCAAAAGTTGAGCAATGTTCAACTTTTGAAGCTTTGGTGGAAGCGTCAGCCAATGAAATCATCTGCCAGTACAAGCTCTAGCCAATCAAACCGCGTGCTTGTGTGTCCGGGGCGGGAGATTCACGTGATTGGTTGTTGGTCGAGTTTCAGACACGCCTACCGGCATGCTTCAACGCACGCCGCCGTGTGGACGCTGCGTAAGACTAACATCCTGCAAAGGCCCAAGCTCTGTCTACTCCTGGAAGCCAACTGAGCTCAAAGAGCCAATGCCCTACCCCTTATCCCCTGCTCACACACACACACTATCTTTCTCACATCTTTCCATACACAAACCTCTATTTCAAACTGCACTGATACTCTCCTGCCTCCTGCCTCAGGGACAGTGAGTGGTGATACCACGAGAGACACTGATGCAGCATGAACTCTGGGGGGAACGAACCCCCAGTTTCCACCGGGTCCGTCTTCGCCGCGGTTTTGGTCCGACCTCCTCTCGCGCCATAACCCACCGGACGCGTCCCAGAAGCGTTTCAGAAGCGTAGCGTCGTGCGTGCAGGCTCGCAGTTTTGTTCTTGATTCGGGCATCCTGGACATTTGTACTTCTACAAGAAAGTAGGCTATACGTAGTTAAATGTTTTATTTCTGTGTCTGTTTAAATTGTGTTTATTGTTATAAATGTCCTATTTTGTTGTGTTGTAGACTACAGACACAGTTAATAATAATTGTAATAGTCCCGTTATAAACTACATGAATCAAATGTGTTGCTGTATTTTAGTGGTAAACAAATGCATTCATCATCATAATTATTCTATATATATATAATTTACAGTGCCTGTAAACCGGAGGAGAACGCTGGCAGTTATTCTCCTACTTGAAAGACTACGGTGTTGATGTTGTCCTTGTTGTAAGCATCGGTTACATCATATCAAAGTGTGTTTTTCCACTTCCATGATGAAAACCTCGTCGTCCATTGTGCGTATCGTAGTGGAGGTGTTGTGATGAAGGAGGGGGGTCTGCTAAATGAGTATATGTGGGGGATGGGCCTGGCCCGGATGCTCACCTTTCCACTTCCTGCGAGGGGGGGCAGCCTGCCCGACCTTACGTTATGGCTGCGCCGCGGCAAAAATAGGATTCATCCTAATTTTAGAGAAGCGCTGCGCCGAGCCGCTTCTGGGACGCTTCTGAGCCGTAACACGTCTGAGCCGTAACACTTCTGAGCCGTAACGCGGCGCGTGTGGTGGAATAGCACCCATTGACTAGAGTGGCCGCGATCCTTACGACCGCCGCGGCGCAGCCGTAGCGCGGCGCAGACAGTCCCGGTGGAAACTGGGGGTGAGTGGGGGCTAATTGAAATGACTTGAATGTATATATGCATATTAGTAGATTTTGTATGATGAACAGAAATGTGATGTGATTATTTATTTTTATGACAATTCATTAATTTTTAGGAAACATTTTCCAAAATATCAATATTTAAAGTTGAATCACTAAAATGTGATGTTATATTAAGAATAAATAAATGCATACAAGGATTTATATATAAACTAAATTAAAGGGTTAAAAACCATTGAATAATAATGTTTTTAAAAATATATGTATATGTGTACCGGTCTGCTCCTCTTCCTTGGGGGCTTCGCCTCCTCCGGCCTCCACACGAACCGCCTCCTCTGAAACTAAGACAATACTATTAATATATATATATATTTAAATAACATGTGTTGTGTGATCACCTCTTGACTTTGGAAAACATCATTAAAACAAATAAATAATGATAATAGTTGTTTTTTAATCACATAAAGAAATCATGTGTAAATAATTAATATAAATACAAAGAAAATAATATCTAAATATAATAAAAACAATTTAATTTAATACAAACATTAAAGTTATGTTAGAGGGCACCTGTTTTAATAAAGTTCAAATAAACCAAGTAAACAATAATAATAACAGATTGCATGTGAGAGAAGAAGAAGTTAAACCATCAGATGTTAGACTCTGCTGCACATTAAAATAATTAAAAATGTAAAAAGAAAAGGATTATTTGACGTAATCACTTCCTGACTTTGGAAAATAATTATAATTACATGTAAATAATGAATATAAATGTAAAGAAAATGAGAAATATAAAGCAATTATAGTGGACCTGTTTTAATATAATTCATTTTCACCCCACAGGCCATGAGACTGTTAAACTCCTGAACTCTGAAGAACATCCAGAACATTCATCTGGTTGCATCAATCATTTATCTAATCAATCCATGTACGTGTCTATAGACTCTTCTTGCACTATCTCTATTTTATTTGCACTAACTTGCTCATCTCAAACATCTGTTTTATCTGTTCTATGTCAGATATATATTCATGTTGCTCTGATGGAGGAGCACTTCAGGTTGTCATCTCCATATCTAGGCTGCATCTCAGGTCGATTAAATGGAATCCTTGCGTCCCTCACTTGCGTCGTTTCAAGGAACCACGAGAAGCAGGGAAATTAGTTTCAAGAGCAATGGGACGTCCTTTCCTCCAGAGCGTCACGTGACGCTGCACAGCTGATCGTCTGACAGCAGCTCTGTCCCCGTTATTTCCACAAACACCCCCTCCTCTGTTAGCACACATTTACTGACAAACATTTGCATCATCTGTTGTAGACCCCAATAAATAAAATAAGAACTCATCCTCAAAAAAGATAAACGCCATTCTTAAAATGTATAAACGAAAAAAGCATCATGAAAATGTTTCCAATAAATGAAGAAAATGATTGTTGCCCACTTTGTTGTTCAGATATATCACATATTTGTAACTAAATGAAACATAAATTGAAACAAAACACGGTATAAACTGAGGAGTGAGTCCCGTGAGGTTCATGTGTTTTCTTCACTCCGCTGGGAAACTGCTCTCATGTCAAGAAGCATCAGATCAGTGCATGCGCTGCATCGTCCAATCAGTGAGCGATACACAGTAAGGGGGCGGGGCGAGTGTCTGAGGATTTCACTGGAGGATGGTCTGGTGGTTCCTCGGTTATCGCTCCTCGCTCCTCGGTCCTCGCTCCTCCGGCAGAAATAAGAGCCATGGGACGCTACTCAAGATGGCGCAGACAAATCAACTTCCGGTGATACCGAGGACCGACGAAATGAAAATAGTCGAGCTGAGACGCAGCCCTACACTGCAGCCGCTGAGCACGTGATGATGAAGACTTGAAACATTAGAACCAAGTAAACGATAACAGATTGCATGTGAACATAAAGCCTATGAATCCATAACATAAGAAGATAACAAACAATGAGAGAAGAAGCAGAAACCCTTGGTGTTAAATCATCAGATGTTAGCGGGACTTTGGTGCACTTTACCCGGCCTGCAGAGAGTGATTCTCGGCTGCAGGAGCTCCAGCTGGTGCCTCTGCCGGGTGATCTCGCTCCTCAAGGCCGAAATCTCGTCCTCAAACCCGGCCACAGTCCGCTGCACCACCACTAAAATCTCCTGCGACGCGGAGGTCAGTTTATCCGCGACTACCGCCCTCAACATCTCAGATTTAGACGGATTATAATCCACCGAAGGAACCAACATGATGTTCACCGCCATTTTACCGAGTCTCACATCTAATGTGGTCCGAGTGGAAAGCAAGGTAAACAAAGGTTCCGCTTCTGCCATCTTGTGGTGAGTTGCCATAGAAAAGTATTTATAAACAAAGGAACATGTGATGTCGCCAGGGAAAAGAAAGTTTGGGGCTCTCTGCTGGAACTGCTACCCCCGCGACCCGACCACGGATAAGCGGGAGAAGATGGATGGAACATGTAATGCTTTTAATTCATTTCAAGTTTTTATTTTTTATGTAAATAGATAAATGGGGAGTTAACTTTAAAATGGCTGTTCATGTGAGGATTTCCTAATGAATAGATACATAATTCAAAAAAGAAAACATATCAAATAGGATAAATAAAATAAACAAATAGACAGAGATACTTTATTGATCCTAAATTGGGAAATTATTTAGTCACGGCAGCATTTGACGAGAATTACAAAATAATCAAATGTTTTAATAATACAAATAAAGATAAACAATAAAAATGATGAAACAAAATATATATATATATATATATATATATATATATATATTCTGTACAAAAAAATATGTAGGCTGAGAAAAAAATAAAAAATTTGAAGAAAAGTCAGAATTCTAACAAAAAAAAGGCAAAATATTTAAAAAAGCCGAAATTTGACAATATGTATTTCTTATTTTTAACAAACAATGATGATACATATATCCAAAGCGATTAAAGTTTTAATAATCTGATGATTTTCCAGATTTTTTTATTTCCGGATTAAAAAAATACTTCATATTTGTTTAATTTAAATTACAACGAATCAAACTTAAACAAAATGAAACCTAAATAAAGGTTATTCATTCTGTGAAGCTGACCGTTGAGCGGCCCGACCAAGCAAGGAGGCAGAACGTCCCAAATACAACCCGGTGTGGGCATTTATTACTCACGGCACGGACACAGCCTCAATCTCGCTGTTCACGTGAGCACAGTCACCAGCCACAAGGATCTCACACACCACCTTACAGGAAACACAGAGCCTAAATACCAACACTAATTAACCCAACCAGACACAGGTGAGGGGGAGGAGACAACACAGGGCACCAGGTGCACACAATCAACAGCAACAGACATGGGAAAGGGAACAAAGTGCAATATACAATAACATATATTTAAATATCGGAAGTATCGAAATCATTTGAAATGTTAAAATAGCACCTCCTGGTGCTGCTCCTCTCAGAGCTGCTGAGTCACACGTCACAGCCTCCTGGTGCTGCTCCTCTCAGAGCTGCTGAGTCACACGTCACGGCCTCCTGGTGCTGCTCCTCTCAGAGCTGCTGAGTCACACGTCACAGCCTCCTGGTGCTGCTCCTCTCAGAGCTGCTGAGTCACACTCACGGCCTCCTGGTGCTGCTCCTCTCAGAGCTGCTGAGTCACACGTCACGGCCTCCTGGTGCTGCTCCTCTCAGAGCTGCTGAGTCACACGTCACGGCCTCCTGGTGCTGCTCCTCTCAGAGCTGCTGAGTCACACGTCACGGCCTCCTGGTGCTGCTCCTCTCAGAGCTGCTGAGTCACACGTCACGGCCTCCTGGTGCTGCTCCTCTCAGAGCTGCTGAGTCACATGTCACAGCCTCCTGGTGCTGCTCCTCTCAGAGCTGCTGAGTCACACCTCACGGCCTCCTGGTGCTGCTCCTCTCAGAGCTGCTGAGTCACACATCACGGCCTCCTGGTGCTGCTCCTCTCAGAGCTGCTGAATCACACGTCACGGCCTCCTGGTGCTGCTCCTCTCAGAGCTGCTGAATCACATGTCACAGCCTCCTGGTGCTGCTCCTCTCAGAGCTGCTGAGTCACACATCACGGCCTCCTGGTGCTGCTCCTCTCAGAGCTGCTGAGTCACACATCACAGCCTCCTGGTGCTGCTCCTCTCAGAGCTGCTGAATCACACGTCACAGCCTCCTGGTGCTGCTCCTCTCAGAGCTGCTGAGTCACACGTCACAGCCTCCTGGTGCTGCTCCTCTCAGAGCTGCTGAGTCACACGTTACAGCCTCCTGGTGCTGCTCCTCTCAGAGCTGCTGAGTCACACGTCACGTGTAACTCAGCAGCTAAAAACAACAGAAAACAAAAAGGACATCAATACAACATAATTACAGGGGTATAAATTAGCAACCTATTCACAATGACAGGTATCAAATAACATTTCATCTATCCGAGCTTTAAAATGATGCAAGGGAACCAAAATGCTCAGTTTCTAAAAAAAATGGCTGAGTGTTCCAAGCTAGAGGAGCAGCACACATAAAAGCTTTAGTGCCTAAAACAGTCCTAGCACTTGGTTCATGTAATAAAAACACATCCTGAGATCTCAGGCAATAGCTGCTTGCCACTCTCTGTGAGATCAGAGAGCAGATATAAGTTGGTAGTTTACCCAACAAAGCTTTATAGATAAACGTGTACCAGTGACTGAGCCTCCGTACAGTTAGTGAAGGCAGACCAGCCCTTGCATACAGGGTACAGTGATGAGTAAGTGCTTTACAGTTAGTAACACATCTCAGTGCGCTGTGATACGCAGCATCTAACTTGACCAGGCAATGGGCAGGTGCATTCATATACATCAGATCACCAGAGTCCAGCACAGGTCAAAGGTCACAGAGCCTTTTCCTGGCCTCAAGAGAGAAACAGGACTTGTTCCTGTAGAAGAAACCTAGCCTAACCCTCAGCTTTTTAAGCAGGTTATTGACATGAAGTTTAAAAGAGAGACAATCATCAAGCCAGATACCAAGGTATTTGTAACAGGCAACCACTTTGAGTACTTGTCCTTGCATATAAACAATATCTAAAACAGGCTCTGGTGTCTTTTTAGCTTTAGAAAAGAGCATTACCTTGGTTTTATCAACATTTAAAAGAAGCTCAAGTTCAGAGAGGGTACGGGTGGCGCAGTGGTCTGTGCATACGATCATCAGATCAAGGGGAGTGTTGGGGAACTCCAGTTCGAAACCCGCTCCTGCCGCCACTGCGTCAGGCCGTTGTGTCCTTGGGCAAGACACTTCCCCCGGATTTGCTCCTGTGGGTATTGTCCACAGTACATGTATGATACCAATGTGTACTTGTAAAAGCGCCTCGATGACCTCGAGGCGTGAAGATGGACGGTGTGGCGCAGTGCGCTGTGCAATGATCATCAGATCAAGGGGAGAAACCCGCCGCTGCTGCGTCTGTAAAGCCGGTGGGGCCCTTTGGCAAGACACTTCACCTGAACTTGCTCCTGTGGGTATTGTCCACAGTATCTGACCATTGCATGTATAATATATGTGTAATGTGTGTATATGTAAAGCGCTTTGAGTCATTGAAAAAGCGCTATAATAAATGTAAGGAATTATTATTATTAGAGCTGAGTCTGAATAATGTTAAAAACAGCCTGTAATTTAACACCAGCCTCCTGAATGGAGGGACCTGCACAGTACATCACGGTATCGTCCGCATAGAAATGTAAAGTAGCTTCATCCACATTTTCACCTAAACTGTTGATATGGAGAATAAAAGTGGACCTAAAACAGAACCTTGAGGAACACCATTAGTGATGTTTAACCACTCAGAAGACAGCCCATCAAAGTGAACACATTGGGACCTTTCAGAGAGGTAGTTCACAAACCACCCACTGCATGGCTGGACATGCCGATACTGAGTAGCCTCTGCTTTAAGATGCGATGATCGACGGTATCAAACGCTTTGGACAGGTCAACAAATAGAGCTGCACAACTCTGCTTATCATCTAAGATACTCGTAATGCATTCACCACTTTTCAATATGGTCTAGATACAGCAAGTAGACGACACGCCCACCTGACACGACACTACGGTGGCTGAGAGACATTGATACCGTACATGGCAGATTAAAAACGAATTGCAAATGTTATTGTAGCATTTTAACAACTATTAGGCAAATTAATGAATAACCTAGTCTATCCGTTTGAGACACAAAAGTATATAACTTTAAGCATAAATAATTTTTTCTGATTCATTCATTAAAACAATAAGGGGGCTCAGTAAACTTAATTTTTATTTTTTAGTAGCCTACATGTAAAAGAGGTAATAATGAGTTAATCTATTAATTATGTTTGTCTAACTGCTACACATGTATTTATACATAAATGTAGATATGTATGAACATCTAAATATAGTTGTTACAGGTTGTAAGATATAAATAATCACATCATGGGGTCATTAAGGTTTCAAACAGGTTCATGTAAGGTAGGCCTACTATAACATGAAGACTTGATTTTTAAAACTAATTTCTGAACCTCACATTAGCTTGTAGTTTGGTATGTTATTGATATGGGCTGGACACCCCTTCACAATGATCATCATTGACTTTTTTTAGACCAAATTAGGAGGGCCAGTCCGGCCACTAATGAGCTCAATCATTCACATGTATTATTACTTTATAAATTAAGAGTACTATCTATTACAAAACCTTTGAAGGAATCGTCATGCATTCTGAATGTTTCTGCACTTTAAAAACATCATGGACATTACATTATATCACATGTCACTTGTTAGACGCTTTCATCCAAAGCGACTCACATACTCAATACTGTGGACAATCCCCACAGGAGCAATTTTGGGGCGAAGTGTATCAGGGACACAACGACATGCTGACTGCAGTGGGGTTTGAACCTGTGACCCCCTGAACCCAACACCAGCGCACTATCCTGTTCTTGTTTAAGATTATTCATACTAATTTGTGAATTTAACATCCATATTCACTCATATTCACTGAAACAACACCACATTTTTTTGTTAAAGCATTGCAGGCCTAAAGCTCCATGTCAGTGACCTTTATTTTAATTTCTTCAATCAAACTTTAAAAATGGCAAACAGCATGTTTTTAAAGATTACATTTTTTAAGAAACAAAATATCAACTTTGAACAGAAGGGTTTAAAAACATGTTTTTAATGCAAATACACTTGAAACATAAACCTATTTGTCATTTCAGAATTCACTTTTATTGTCTGCGTGAAAGGCACAGCAGGCTATGAGCGAATACATATCAACATTCAAAAATTACAGAGTCGTACAATATATACCATGTGCTAGGCCTACTGTCTAGGATTAAGTATGATGAGACTTTTAACAGTGCCAGAGACTCGACCCCCGACGGGATAGTGATCTCCAGTGTGGCGGCGGAGGGAGCCGAGGCGAGCGATGACAGCAGCATCACCGTGGTGCAGATAGGGCAGAACGGGGAGTACCTGGGCACGGCCCGCCCCCCCGCACAGACTGAGGGGACTTGTTACACGGAGCCCATCACCGGACCGAGAGTTTGATCCTGCCTGCGGGGGGAGAAGGCGGTCTTCTCGGCCTGCCCTTGGCTCTGGGGTCCCTCCTTAAATAAATAAATAAAAACCTTTTAAATAAAACATTCATCTTAACTGATAAGATTTGATCATTTATTTTAAACGTCAGGCCTACAGCCCCCATCTAAAAACAGAGGCTCTGTCCTAATTACCTGATTGCATCCACCTGGGTTACTTGGCTCAACCCAATAACTTTATATAAGTTTACTTTAAACCACACTTAAAATAATATAATTATACATAGGCCTATGTAGGCCTACATGTCTACAGTGTATCTAATACATGTTTTGAATAAATAAACATTCAAATGTGAAAGAAACCTTCAATAAATATTTAAAACGTACACAAAATCAGATTCCTCTAAAAATTAGAGTACATGCATTGTTCCATCTGTCAAGCTAATATATACATATATCAGGGTTGCCAACTTTGGGTACCTGGCTGGAGTGAGATTTTGATATCATGGGTTTAATTACACATATGCGCACTAAATCACTGCTATCGTGTCAGCAGCGAGAGCTTAGCATATATATAGGATATATATACAATATATACAAATACACAATATTTGACACAGACTATAAAGGGCACACAGTTTCATTCACTAATGAAAGTCAAACACATGTTTGTTTCCACTGTTTTATTGTGTGCCTGTCGCGATAAGCAATTAATTGACTTATCGTACTATACGATAAATAAAAATGAACTCGATACATCTCCATTTACATGAGGATGTGACTAGCAGTTTGAAAGGATGTACTTGAACTATTATTATATATTATCATTATGTCAGTGGTCTAAAATGGTCATACAACGGTGCCGACAATATTATCGTTTATCGCAATAATTTCCGGGAAAATGTATCCAACACAATTTATTATCGTGAGAGGCCTATACATGAAACACACACACACAAACAAATCTACAGACTTACTCCAAACTGCCAAATATATTAATTAACACACTCTCACTCATATACTCTTTGACTCTATTTTTGGCCTAGTAGAACAATAAGCTGCAGACTTTTACTTTTTTATCATTTCTACTGGATCTGCGCATGCGCAATACGGGTCGGGGATTGACCAACCGGCTCTCACTGCTCTGCTGTCTGTTAACGTTGTTAAGAGTGGTGGGGGCGGGGAGGGAGCGGATCGACAGCTTGAGCAGCTGTCAACTCAACATTGTAAAATAAGTTTAACCAACCAAAAACGATCGCCGTTCATCTTGTTTTTGGCGTGAGAATAGTTTGGGCAGCGTGAGAGCGTGAGATTGAGAGCGAAAGCGTGTGTCACACGCCAGATGCGTGAGAGTTGGCAACCCTGATATATGTTAGCTCTTAGCTTGACATGCTCATCCAGTTAGCATGTATGCTAACTGGACATGCTCGCTCAGTTAGCATACACATATATATATATATTAGGGCCGTCAAACGATTAAAATGTTTAATCAGATTAATTACAGCTTAAAAATTAATTAATCATGATTAATCACCATTCGAACTATGTCCAAAATATGCCACTTCTTTATGTATATTGTTGTGGGAATGGAAAGATAAATGAAAGAAGGCGAATATATCCATTTAACTTACAGTAGGCCTATGTATGTTTATAAAAATTCTGTGTGTCAAAATGAAAGACAGTCCACACACCTATCAATCACCAAACCGTGGGGTCTTAATTCATTACGTGTTGATTTCTATCAACGGGGAGTACTTCAGGAAAGTCGACAGGGGGGGGGGGGGGGGGAATCACTACGTGACAAAAGTTTTCAAAACCGTTTCTGGTCTTCGGTATTTCCAGACAAGTGGCTGAAATCAATCTGACTAACTGCTGTCTGTGCAATTTACTCGGCGCGAGTTGGCAGACTTTACTTTGCTTACTTTAACATCATTTTTCATGGTGGGGCTAAGCCATTTCTTGGAATGGGTGTAGCCAGAGCCGTATAATAGAAGAGTTACGACAACGGAAGTCCAAAAACGGTTATCGTCACGTGGTTCATGTAGACGAGGATCGTTCCCCGGAAGTTCATGGCGGGCAATGTGAATGCATTGATAACAGGAGATAGAACTACGATTTTTGGTAATTATTAGTGAATAAAGGTTTTGATTTGCAATATTTATACAACAAATTGATATGTGTATGTATTTACATCAATATGTTTTAAAAAATAAAATAGAATTTGCTAATATTAAGTGATAATATTAGGATTAGTGTGAACAACTAGTTTACATGTTAGGCTAACAGTGCCTTGGTTAAAGAGCCTGTTGCTGTTTATTTATAGCTTTGAATTCTTTAAAACCAATATTATCTTCTTAAACTTGTATGGTGGTCAGGAGCATCACTTTCTAATGTTTATTGATATATTTAGAGGGAGGGGATCTAAAGTAATGCTTTAAAATTCAGATTAGATTAATGTCTACCATTTTCTTAAATTCATGGTAGTTTCAGTAACCATGGTAATTGAGGACACAAGTTATCTAAATGACTAATGTCATCTTTATGGCTTTCAGAAAGGACAGGAGACCGACAGGTGACTATCAAAGGACTAGCAGCAGCATGATGATGATGTTAAATGTGTTGTTTTAGGAACATCCATTGCAAATACATGGAATTCAATAAACATTGAATAGCATATCATGCAGTTTGTCTGTGCCTTTTCCTCCGTGTTGTCCTGGTTTGCTGTGCTGCCTCCTAGTCTCCACCATGGTTTGCTGTGCTGCCTCCTAGTCTCCACCATGGTTTGCTGTGCTGCCTCCTAGTCTCCACCATGGTTGCTGTGCTGCCTCCTAGTCCCACCATGGTGTGCTGTGCTGCCTCCTAGTCCACCATGGTTGCTGTGCTGCCTCCTAGTCTCCACCATGGTTGCTGTGCTGCCTCCTAGTCTCCACCATGGTTTGCTGTGCTGCCTCCTAGTCGCCACCATGGTTTGCTGTGCTGCCCTCCTAGTCTCCACCATGGTTTGCTGTGCTGCCTCCTAGTCTCCACCATGGTTGCTGTGCTGCCTCCTAGTCTCCACCATGGTTGCTGTGCTGCCTCCTAGTCTCCACCATGGTTTGCTGTGCTGCCTCCTAGTCGCCACCATGGTTGCTGTGCTGCCTCCTAGTCCACCATGGTTTGCTGTGCTGCCTCCTAGTCTCCACCATGGTTGCTGTGCTGCCTCCTAGTCTCCACCATGGTTTGCTGTGCTGCCTCCTAGTCTCCACCATGGTTTGCTGTGCTGCCTCCTAGTCTCCACCATGGTTTGCTGTGCTGCCTCCTAGTCTCCACCATGGTTTGCTGTGCTGCCTCCTAGTCTCCACCATGGTTTGCTGTGCTGCCTCCTAGTCTCCACCATGGTTTGCTGTGCAGCCTCTAATGCTGTGCAGCCTCCTAGTCCTCCACCATGGTTTGCTGTGCTGCCCCGTCCTAGTCTCCACCATGGTTTTGCTGTGCTGCCTCCTAGTCTCCACCATGGTTTGCTGTGCAGCCTCCTAGTCTCCACCATGGTTTGCTGTGCTGCCTCCTAGTCTCCACCATGGTTTGCTGTGCTGCCTCCTAGTCTCCACCATGGTTTGCTGTGCAGCCTCCTAGTCTCCACCATGGTTTGCTGTGCTGCCTCCTAGTCTCCACCATGGTTTGCTGTGCTGCCTGGGGATGCTCCAATCGCTCAGAGAAAGGAGTACGAATGTACGGCTTCCCCACTGACACAGAGCGGAGGAAGCAGGAGCAATTTCACGACCAACAGCAACAAAATATGTGATTTATATACAAACACTGCATTTGCACTTTTTCACAAAACGAAAACCACACCATTGGGAAAGCTTAATAATAATAATAATAATTTCAATTTATATAGCGCCTTTCACGAAACCCAAGGACGCTTTACAATGGGAAGTAACAAAACAAAAAGTAATAATAAAGATACATAGGCTGAAGAAAACAAAAACAGGAACAGGTTGCTGAGTACTGTATATTAGTTGAGGCCAAAGGCCTAAGTGAACAGATGGTGTTTGAGGTGTTTTTTGAAGGTGTCCAGAGTGTCTGCATTCCTGATTGCACAGGGGAGAGAATTCCAGAGGGTGGGGGCTGCGACACTGAAGGCTCTGTTGCCAAATGTTTTCAGCTTGGAGCGCTGGATGGAGAGCAGCCCTTTGTCAGAGGACCGCAGGTGACGAGAGGGGGTGTAGGGCTGAAGGAGGTCAGAGATGTATGGAGGGGCTAGGGAGTGGAGAGATTTGTAAGTTAGCAGGAGGAGTTTGTACTGGATGCGTGACTTGACCGGGAGCCAGTGAAGGTGGATGAGGGTAGGGGTGATGTGTTGCCAGGGCTTAGTGTGGGTGAGGAGCCTGGCTGCAGAGTTCTGGACGTACTGGAGCCTGTCCAGGGCTTTGCTGGTGACCCCGAACAGAACTCCATTGCAGTAGTCCAGACGAGAAGAGATGAAGGTATGAATTAATGTTTCTGCAACGGGGTCGGGGAGAGAGGGCCGGAGTCTGGAGATGTTTCGTAGGTGAAAGAAAGCAGTTTTGACAGTAGACCTGATGTGGGAGTTGAAGGTGAGGCTGGAGTCCAGAGTGACGCCCAGGCTGCGAACCTCAGGGGAAGGGTGGATGGAGCCGCCATCGATGGTGAGGAGCAGATCTCAAACCTTCCGGAGCAGTGTTTTTGGGGCCACAACCATGATGTTTTGTTTAATACAAAAAACAGGGAAAGGCTTGAAAAACACTGAGAGTTGAGACTCAGGGTGCAGGGTGAGGGTCTCAGTGCAGGTATTCACGCTCCATTGAATCCCCCTCTGGTTCTTGTGCTGAAAGAGGGAGTAACAGACAGGAGAAAGGGTTATACACACCTATATAGCACACCTATTGGATGGGAAATTGCCTTGGGGAGATAAGGTGTGGTCTTTGTTCCCAGCTGAAGTTATGGAACTTTATTATTTGTGAGTTTAACAAAGTATGACAAATGGCATCAGTAACAGATGTGATATGAATTTCTATAAAGTTGTCTCACATTCTTGGTCATATTTTATATACAGTATGTAATGAGTATAACATGTCCAGTAAGTATAAAGTGTTTCCTAATACTGTGTATTCAACCACTATGGAATATGTATGTGGGCAGACAAAACTGAGTTGTTCTGTGTGTGAAGTAACCTCAAGTCACTCCGCAGGCACATTTTGATGCAGACCAGTTTGTCAAGACAAAAAAGGGCAAGACTAGGCTGAGAGCAGAGGCTATACCCACCATCTTCGTGCATCGCCCTGTGGTCAAAAAGAGAAGGGCCCCTGCACCACGATTCACCCCGGGACCTGTATCTACAAAGCCCATAGCTCATGATCACAGCTATAGTGTGAAAGGTGACACAGGTATAATAAGTATGAACTCTTAGTAACAAAAGTAATATTTATTTTTAAGTGGTATAATATTTAAAATGTTCGAACATTTACAGTGCCATGTCTTCTACTTACATTAGTCTCAAAGATTGAGGGAAGAAGGGAAGGGATCACTGCCCTCCACCTGCCAGAGGAGCGCAAACAACACAAACAAGCAAGGTGTCCCGTCATGTACCTGGAAGTTTGGGTTGGCAAAATGGAGTAAGAGAGGGGACTTGGAAAACCTTGGTGGCTGTCTACTCATGTTGTTACAGTTGTCTTGGTTACAGCTCTCAAGTTTTTTTTTGTGCCATTTCCACATCTTTAGAAAATATGAAAAATTGAAGTGAAATCAACCTCATTCTCTGGAGAACAAACTTCGATTTCTCTGTCTTGTGAGTTTGCAGTCTTGCAGTTTTGCTCCTCCACCTGTAACATCACTGCCCCTCCACCTGCCATACAGTAGGTTACTAACAAGATTACTTATATAATACAGTGATATAATACATGTTTAGTATGCTTACTTATATAAAACAGTAGTATTAAACTTACCTTGTGTTTTCACACTCACTTAAGTCCCTCTCCCTTTGCCATCAATCCAAAATCAGCTGAGCTGCAACATTATACAGGCAGGTAATAATCAACATAATCACAAGGACACAATATGGCTCTGCTAAAAACACTCACTCTTACACGCACCAAAGTTATATTTATCTAATATTTAACTCCCTCCACCCCCGCATACAATCCCGTTTAGAAGCCGCTCTTCTCTAATTCAACAACGTTGGACCAAATGACATTAAGAGAACGGAATTTACAATTAAAAGGCTGTTCAACGTGTGTTGCTAACTTGCTTCGGTATCCTAGCTTGATCTGTTATCTGTAAACGTTCCCTAAATCTACTGATTTAGGGATAATCCACTGACATCCTTTAATACACATGTTCAATTTAATCAGATGTACTGATAATATCCGCAATATAAATCTTTAAACTTCTTCTTACCTTTAAAAGTCCGTCACGAACGGTCTATTATGCTGCAACTCCACAGCTCTGCTAGCCTTGGCGCTAACTTCCGGGGAACGAATGAGAGGCTCCACGATCCGCCATTGCTGTAAAAAAGTGGTCCATTGGAGTGAACGGAGATGTCACAACTCTTCTATTATATGGCTCTGGGTGTAGCCTACCCCAGCCATACCCTGGCGCTGCCACTGGGGATATATGGGGCGGGCCATTCTGCGCATGCGTTAAATGCGTTAAATATTTTTAACGCAATTAATTCAAAAAATGTATAACCGCCGTTAACGCGATAATTTTGACAGCATTAATATATATATATATATATATATATATATATATATATATATATATATTATTTATGTATTCCATTCCTGTAAATTGAATATTTAAAATACAAATTAGCAAAATAAACACAATTATACTCCGCTGAACAGCCAAATCAACAAACAACCGAGAACCTAAATAGCTGTGATGTTATGTATTGCGCCGAGGCTTCGGAGCGTGTGTCGAGTAATCCCCGAAGCTTTTTTGTGAAGCTTGTATTGAGGCTTGTATCGTTTGGGCCAGTGACGTCATCGATGACAAACGAAGCCTTTGATGTTGTTACGGCTGCTGTTTAGCCTTTCTCAGGCTGCAACATGGTTAAATGTCATTCATGTCCCCCCCCCCCCCCCCCCCACTGTCGGATATTCCCACCTATCTGCGCCGGTTGCCCTGCATCCTGCCTCGCCGAAAGCGCTTTAGACGACGGGGAAAGCGTGGTGGTGCACTGGTCCATCAAAAAGCATACCTGACGGCTTCTTCTGGGACTTATCCACGCCTCGGATGCCATGGCCCTCCCGCTGCACGCCATGTGAGGGATCGATGGATTCACCCTGTCTTTCCGGAGCTGCGGCCTCTGCTGGGCCCGCTGACAGCTCCTCCTGCCCGACTGACTGCTCCCGGTCCGCGCGGCGTTCAACACGCACATCTTTGTCAGCTGAAACGCACTACACCTACGGCCAGCCCGGAGAGAAACCTCTGCATGGCTTTACTAAATGCTAGGTCAATAGCAAACAAAACGTTCCTGCTAAATGACTTCTTCACCTCTCGTGATCTGGATGTAATGTTCCTGACGGAGACCTGGGTCCACGCTGGCGAATATACACCATTTTCTGAACTTCTTCCTCCTGACTGTACTTTCTTCAGCTCCCCCCCGTACCACCGGCCGTGGTGGGGCATTGCATCAGTGTTTAGAGCTAGCCTCCAATGCCGATTGCTTCAACCTGTAACTAGCAACGCTAGCTTTGAGTTGCAGCTTTTTGAACTGAACCCGGCCTCGCCTATACTCTGCGCAGTCGTGTATCGTCCGCCAAAGTCCAATAAGGATTTCATAAGTGACTTTTCTGACTTTCTGTCCGGGATCATGGTGAAATATGATCGTGTTTTGATCTGCGGAGACTTCAATGTCCATGTTTGCTGCGAGTCCAAACCTCTGGTTAGGGACTTTTTAAATCTCCTTAATTCTTTTGGTCTCGTTCAGTCCGTGGCTGGCCCAACACACGATAAAGGACACACCTTAGATTTAGTATGATCGTTTGGACTGTCTGTCTCTGTGGATGAAATCTGTGCAGCAACGGGTATCTCAGACCATTTACCGGTTCTGTTTACAACTTCGATCGAGTCACGTGCCCCTGCGTTTGATTAACCCCTTGACTGCCTCACAGTTTTCTGATGTTTTTAATGCTTCTCCGATATGTAAATTAGAGGTGAACTGTGTTTTTAGTGCTGATGAGCATATCTCCATGTTTGACTCGACATGTACCCTAACACTCAAACACTCACTACAGCAGTTGATGGACTGCTTAACAGAGATAAAATCCTGGCTGAGCAAAAACGTTCTCAACCTCAACGAGAGCAAGACTGAGGTCATCTTTTTTGGACCCCGACCTCCAGCCTCTCCGGTTGATATTCTGGGCTCCCTCAATAAAAACATCCTCCCCTCTGTCACGAACCTTGGAGTGACCTTCACTAGCACTTTTAAATTCGACAAGCATGTTAGCACTGTAGTCAAATCCTGCAAGTCGTATTTATCTTTTAAAAACTTAGAAAGGGTTATTAATGCCTTTGTTACCCCAAGACCAGGGTTGGGAGGGTTACTTTGTAAATGTAATCAGTTACTGATTACTGAATACATGGCTCTGAAAGTAATCCGAATACAGTTGCAGTTACGTGTCTTAAAAAAGTAACGTAATCAGATTACTTTTAGATTACTTTATTTTTCCATCACAGATGGATGTTTTGGTGAACAGGAGACACAAAAAGCAAAAGGAAACTGAACGTGTTTTTACTGTTTTAATGGCTTATCAAGAGCACAACTGAAACATCACATCTGAAACGATGTAACAACATAATACACTTGTTGGGGATGCAGCTTGGGATGTGAGGAGTGAGGGACACGGCTTAGAACGGGCGTGTCGCATTCTGTCCTGCCAGTGTTGGCAATTAAAATGTCGAACTCGGACTTCATTTTAAGGACATGTCGGCCAGGGGTGCAGAGCTATATTTGTTTAAGCACCGGATCGGCAAAACAGGAGTGTGTGCACCAGTCTGCCTTGATCTATGAATTAATGTCCGTGACTCTCACAGTATCTGCTGCCTGCAGCTGCTTTATAGAAGGAACACCTCCTTCACTTCATGAAATCTCTGCAGCACCAGGAGGCAGCGGGAGGGTTAACTCAGCCTCTGAGAAGAGGAGCGTGCAGCCTTCACTATGTTTACCTTCAGAATCATTAGAAAGGCTAAAGAGCGGTGTGGCTGATGAGAGACACACACACACACACACACACACACACACACACACACACACACACACATCACACACACACACACACACACACACACACACACACACACACACACACACACACACACACACACACACACACACACACACACACACACACACACACACACACACACACACACACACACACACACACACACACACACACACACACACTTGTTCCTCCATGTTTCGTTGTTATCGTTTCATTGAGCAGACCCGCCCCGCTTCCTTCCATCGCTGTGATGATTCGGCTGTACCTTTAGTAATTAATGTTAAATGTTGTGAGGAAATCTTTCCACCAATAATTCCAAAATGTATTCACTTCAGGTTTACGAAAGTAACTGTAATCAGATTACTCGTTTTTCAAATGTAACGCGAGCTGAATACAGTTACTTGATTTTTGTATTCTGATTACGTAACGCCGTTACATGTATTCCGTTACAACCCAACCCTGCCCAAGACTGTATTACTGCAACGCTCTATACGATATGGACCAGGCCTCAATTAGATGCCTGCAGCTAGTGCAGAACGCAGCTGCACGTCTTCTGACTGGCCACAAAAAACGTGAAAAAAGCTTTTTACAAAAAGACTTGACAGTTTCATGGAAACACATCAGCTTTTGGACGACAGTCAATATGGATTCAGGAAAGATCGATCAACATCGATGGCACTAATGGAATTAAGTGCGGCAATAACAAACTGCATGGACAATAAAAAACAAGCAGTGGGAATATTTATAGACTTACAAAAAGCATTTGACACCATCACAATATTTTACTGATAAAACTGGAACGGTATGGCATCAGAGGGGTGGGATTAGACTGGCTGAGAGATTATTTAAACAATCAATCAATCAATCAATCAATGTTTATTGATATAGCCCAATATCACAAATGTTACATTTGTCTCAGTGGACTTCACAGTTTGTACAAAATATCAGTATGACAATACGACACCCTCTGTCCTTAGACCCTCTGTCCTTAGACCCTCTGTCCTTAGACCCTCTGTCCTTAGACCCTCTGTCCTTAGACCCTCACATCGTACAAGGAAAAACTTCCGAAGAAAACCCACAGTTTAAAGGGAACATGGGAGAAACCTCAGGGAGAGCAACAGAGGAGGGATCCCTCTCCCAGGACGGACAGACGTGCAAATAGATGCCGTGTGTAAATTGAAAAGATAATACTTATTCTTCATGTCTCAACCAAGTTTCTGTGAGACAGCATATATCAATATTATAATCTGATATTAAATCATTTACCAATATTGCTTTAGATGCTAGAGATCTTATGTTTAAGAGACCACATTTAATATTCCTGTTTTGTTGCACTGTAGTAGTTGTTACATTTACTTTTATTAGGTTATTATGTATGACACCTCTATTAGGTTTTACCTTAACTTGTCCTTGGGCAGACACACACACCGCTAATATTGGGTATTTTATTGGGTTCGGGATTCCTATGGATGACTGCCTAGGAGAGAGCGCGCAGAGAAGCGTGTAAGACTGCGACTCCGCCTCCTGGTCTCAACTCCAGTTTGTCATGGATTAAGTCCACAAAGCCCTGAAATGTTTGCCGAAATGAGATCGGCACCTTCCAAAGTAGGATGAATGCCGTCTCTCTTAATCAGACCAGGTTTTCCCCAGAAGGCTGTCCAATTATTTACGAAGCCCACATTGTTTGCTGGGCACCACCAAGACAACCAGCGCTGAAATGATGACATGTATAGCCGCATGTCATCATTGAGCAGATTGGGGAGGGGACCAGAGAAGATTACGGTGTCCGACATTGTTTTAGCATAACTACACACCGACTCCACATTAAGTTTGGTGCATTCTGATTGGCGTAAACGAACATCATTACCACCGACGTGAATAACAATCCTACTGTATTTACGTTTATTTTTAGCCAGCAGTTTAAGATGCGCCTCAACGTCGCCCGCTCTGGCCCCCGGAATGCATGTGACTGTGGAGGCTTCGGTCTCTAATTTCACGTGTCTCATAATAGAGCTACCAATAACCAGAGTTGGCTTCTCAGCGGGTGTCTCGCTGAGTGGGGAATATCTGTTAGATACGTGAACGGGTTGGTGGGGACCTGCGGGTTTCGCGTTATGCCCCTTCTGAACAGTCACCCAGTCTCCCTGCTGCTCGGGAGTTGCCGGGGGACGGCTAATAGGAGCTACCTTTTGCCGGTCCGCACCGGCTAACATGGGCTTTACTGTAGCTGAGTTACTTTCTAAGATGCGGAGCCGGGCTTCTATGGCTATGATTCCCGCCTCCAACCTAACAACTATACTACATTTAACACATGTATCGGTACCAGTAAAGGAGGTAGGGAAGTAACCAAACATGAGACAGTTAGAGCAGGAAATAGCACCCGAGGGTGGGGAAAGAGCCATGGCTAGCTATCAAGCTAAAGTAGCTACCGTTAGCAAACCCGAAAAGAGTGTAGGCAACTGTGGAGTTACAGTCGCTAAGAGAAGGAGAGTTGTGAGTGCTTAAGCTGTAGTAACGTGTGATTACAACGTCAGGCAGTTGCCGTGATCAAGAGTTTTAAAACGATCGATTAAGTTAAGATAATAAGCTATCAGCAACAGAACAGGCACACGGGATACCCGGAGATGACAACAACCGGAAGTTACAACATGCTTACCGCAATAGTGGTCCGTGTAGAAACCGGGTCAGTTGGCAACAATTTGTTGAAATTGGTGAACATACATCAGAATACATGAACATAACTTGTGGAGTACCTCAGGGGTCCGTGTTGGATCCAAAGCTGTTCATAATATACATCAATGACATTTGCAGAGTATCAAATATATTGAAATGTATTTTATTTGCAGATGACACTAATATTTTTTATTCCGGTGACAATTTGAAAGCGCTAATGGAAGTGATAACAGCAGAAATGATTAAAGTAAAACATTGGTTTGACACAAACAAATTATCATTAAATATAAGCAAAACAAAGATTATGTTATTTGGAAAACATAAAACAAATCCACAGATACAATTAATACTAGATAACATACACATAGAAAGAGTATATGAAATTCCTTGGTGTGGTTTGAGACCACAACATCAGCTGGAAACCTCATATCACTCATGTAAAAGCAAAACTGGCTAAAACTCGCAATATTGGGAAAAGCCAGATACATTCTGGACTGGACTGGACTGGACTGGACTGGACTGGGCTTGGCTTGGCTTGGCTTGGCTTGGCTTGGCTTGGCTTGGCTTGGCTTGGCTTGGCTTGGCTTGGCTTGGCTTGGCTTGGCTTGGCTTGGCTTGGCTTGGCTTGGCTTGGCTTGGCTTGGCTTGGCTTGGCTTGGCTTGGCTTGGCTTGGCTTGGCTTGGCTTGGCAAGACCTTTACAAGCCAAGCCAAGCCAAGGTTATTTATATAGCACTTTTCAACACAAGGCAATTCAAAGTGCTTTACAAAAAATGAAAGAGATTAAGAAAATGGCATTTAAAATCAGTCATTAAAAAGAAAAGCTAATAAAATAAACATTAAAAGAAAAAATACATGGATAAAAGTTACAGTGCAATTAAACATTAAAAGAAAAAAGTACATGGATAAAAGTTACAGTGCAGTCTAAGATATGAATAGTTCAATTAAAAGCAGCGACAAAAAGAAAAGTCTTCTTGCTGGATTTAAAGTAGTCAGAGTTGCAGCGGACCTGCAGGTTTCTGGGAGTTTGTTCCAGATATTTGGAGCATAATAACTGAACGCTGCTTCTCCATGTTTAGTTCTGACTCTGGGGACAGAAAGCTGACCAGTCCCTGAAGACCTGAGAGATCTGGATGGTTCATAATTTAGCAGGAGGTCAGAAATGTATTTTGGGCCTAAACCATTCAGTGCTTTATAAACCAGCAGCAGTATTTTGAAATCTATTCTTTGACACACAGGAAGCCAGTGTAAAGACTTCAGAACTGAGGATGTGATCCACTTTCTTAGTGTTCAGTGAGGACTCGAGCAGCAGCGTTCTGAATCAGCTGCAGCTTCCTAATAGATTTTTTAGTGAGACCTGTGAAGACACCATTGCAGTAGTCGAGTCTACTGAAGATAAAAGCATGGACAAGTTTTTCCAAATCCTGCTGTGACATTAGTCTTTTAATCCTAGATATATTCTTTAGGTGATAGTAGGCTGATTTAGTAACTGTTTTAATGTGACTGTTGAAACTCAGGTCAGAGTCCATGACTACACCTAGATTTCTGGCTTATCTGTTGTTTTGAACATTGCAGACTGAAGCTCAGCGCTAACTTTTATACGTTCTGCCTTGGCTCCAAAAACCATTACCTCAGTTTTATCTTCGTTTAATTGGAGAAAGTTCTGACACATCCAGTCATTGATTTGTTCAATGCACTTACTCAGTGTTTGAATTGGAGCATAGTCTCCTGGTGAAATTGTTACGTAAATTTGTGTGTCATCCGCATAGCTATGGTAACTTATTTTGTTGTTCTTCATTATCTGAGCCAGTGGTAGCATGTAGATGTTAAAGAGAAGAGGCCCCAAGATGGAGCCTTGAGGAACCCCACATGTCATATTTGTCAACTCAGATGTGTATTTACCTATAGAAACAAAGTTGTTTCTGTCCTTTAAGTAGGATTCAAACCAATTCAGAACTGTTTCCGAAAGTCCCACCCAGTTCTCCAGTCGGTCTAGTAATATGCTGTGGTCAACAGTGTCAAACGCAGCACTGAGATCTAATAATACTAACACTGAAGTTCTGCCACTGTCTGTGTTTAAGTGGATGTCATTAAAGACCTTTACAAGAGCAGTCTCAGTGCTGTGGTTTGGACGAAAGCCTGACTGGAACACATCAAAACAGTTATTTAAATGCAAGAAATTACTCAACTGTTGAAAAACAACTTTTTCAATGATTTTACCTAGAAATGGGAGGTTTGATATGGGCCTGTAATTGTTCATTACTGAAGCATCTAGATTATTCTTTTTTAAGAGCTGTTTAATGACTGCAGTTTTCAGGGCCTGTGGAAAAACACCTGAGTGAAGAGATTTGTTTACTATATGAAGTAGATCTGAGGCCATGCAAGGCAAAACATCTTTAAAAAATCCTGTTGGAATAATATCAAGGCAGCAAGAGGAGGATTTCAGAAGTTGAATAATGTCCTCTAGGTTTTTATCATTAATCTGATGGAATTGTGTCATGATGTCTGAATTGATGTTAAGTGGAGATAGGGACAACACATTTGCTGTTCCTGATGCAGAGGCACTGACTGCTTGTCTGATGTTCTGAATGTTGTCAGTGAAAAGGAAGGCAAAATCATTGCACGCCCTGGTGGATAGAAATTCAGAGGCTACTGACACTGGGGGGTTAGTTAGTCTGTCGACGGTAGCAAACAAGGCACGTGCGTTGTTTTTGTTTTTGGCAATGATGTCAGAGAAGAACGACTGTCGTGCGTTTTTCAATTCCAAATTATAAAGGCCAAGTCTCTCTTTATAGATTTCAAAGTGAACCTGGAGATTTGTTTTTCGCCACCTGCGTTCAGCTTTTCGACATTCTCTTTTTTCTGTTTTCACGGTCATGGCCTTTCTCCATGGAGATATTTTCTTGCCAGACACTTCCTTTACCTTAGTTGGAGCAATGGCATCTATAACATTTTTAATTTTTGAATTAAAATGATCTACTAGCTCATTTACTGAGATGTTGGCAGGGGCAAGTGTGGAAGAGAAATTCTGAGTAAACATTTCCCTAGTATTTTCAGTTAAATATCGCTTTGTGGTTACCTCTTTTTGAACATTTTTGTGAACAGAAATAGAGCTCTCAAAGAAAACACAGGAATGGTCAGAGAGTGCAACATCAGTCACCACAACCTTAGAGATATTCAGACCCTTTGAGATAATTAAGTCCATAGTGTGCCCCTTATTGTGCGTGGGCTCCGTCACATGCTGAGTCAGTCCATAGCTATCAAGAACACAAAACAGTTCTTTAGCCCCTCTGTCCTGGGGGTTGTCAACATGGATGTTAAAATCACCAACAATGACTAGCCGGTCAAAGTCAATACACACTATAGACAGCAGTTCAGTAAAGTCATCAAAAAAGCTTGCACAGTATTTGGGTGGTCTATAGATATTTAGGAACAGAGCTCGAGAGGAGCATTTCAGCTGAAGGGCCACATATTCAAAAGAATCAAAGTTTCCATACGATGTCTTCCTGCATTGAATGGAATCATTGAACAGAATAGCAACTCCACCCCCTTTCTTATGCATTCTTTCCTGACTCATAAAACTAAAGTTGGGAGGGGTTGATTCGATAAGAACAGCTGCACTGTTATTTTGTTCAATCCAAGTTTCTGTTAAAAACATAAAATCGAGATTGTGCTCAGTGATAAAATCATTGATTAAAAATGTTTTTCCTGCCAAAGACCTGACATTTAATAAAGCTAGTTTAAGTTTGTTAAACACACTATCAGTCATGTTTTTTGTAACAAGCTGTGGCTGACATGGAATCACTGCTAAATTAGATAAACTCACACAAATGTTTGAGCGCTTCCTGTTTCTATGATTCACCGCTCTTAATCTATTACCTATCAACACAGATATCGGCAAAGCTATATATAGCTATATATAACACACTAATATTGCCTATATGATTTACTGTGTGGAGATTTGGGGAAACACGTACAAAACCAACCTACAGCCGTTATGCACATTACAAAAAAGGGCTATAAGAGTTATCAATAATGTTGGATATCTTGAACACACTAATGTATTATTTTTGAAGTCACACATATTGAAGTTCATTGATCTGGTTAAATTTAAAACGGCACAAATCATGTACAGAGCCAGACATAATCTACTTCCTTGGACATTAAAAACATTGTTTCGTAGACAGAGTCGTTTGCAGGTCTCCCTTGAAAAAGAGATAATTGATCTCAATGGGATTTTACCTGGATAAATAAAGGTTTTGAGAGAGGGTGGGTATAATTTGAGAGGAAAGCTGTATACATTTTAAACAACTCAGGTCAGAACAACTCTGAGAAGTATGAGTTTAACAATCTGTGGGGTGATTTTATGGAATGGTTTGGAGCAGGAGTTAAAACAAAGCACAAGCATAATTCAGTTTAAAAGGATGTACAGAAACGCTTTTTTGGAAAAATATGAGAATGAAGAAGGTGATTGAAGATGAGACATGATTGTATATGTATAAATGTAAATGTAAGTAGGAATAACTTGCATAATGATTTAAAGGACAATCATCGATCAAGTAAGGGGTGGGAATTAATAAGCATTTGCTTCCTCTCGGACACATATGATTTATTATTATTATTAATATGAAGACTTTTTTGTTGTTTTTTTGTTGAATATACAAATATTACCATGAATGTGGATAAATAACAGAATACTGTATTATAACAATACGGTATTCTGTTTTTTCACATTTGTTATTTGTTATTTTTAAATCTGTTCGAAAGAAAGACTGAAAGAAAGACTGAAAGAAAGAAACCATATTCTTCCAAACTCTCTGCTGTAGTCTGACCACCAGGAGACTATTGATGTGTGTAGTGAGTTTGGTAGAAATATACTGTATAATAGTGAAGTGATGGAATATGATTGTATTCTCTTTTTTCGGAGTTGCACTTTGCAGACGGTCCCTGAGCACACGTTTCTTCTCCGGCTGCAGATAGAGATGTGTCCAGCTCGGAGGACGGCGCGTATTGGCTTTTTTTGATCAAACTGTGATTTTAGTTCGTTGTCAACCTTACCACGGTACTTAGGAGACGTCATTTGTATCTGAACAACGTTTTGTTCATGAGTTATTGATCCGTGAAATCAGAATCTGCCAATATCGTTCCAACTTTACTGAACTGCCGCAGCAAATGTTGTCACGCACTCGTCCGGCAGCGTTGACACGAAACACAGAAAACCCACCAAAGCGTGCGGAATGACCGGGATCCGGTTGCTATGACTTTTATAAGAGATTCACCTAGCCCATTTCAAGCAAATCACAGAAAACTCCGATCATTAGGAATGAATGGGAAATCCATTTGAACAGAGCTCAAAAACACTTTGAGCCCAGACAGACTCCGCATAGTTTAACGTAGAACAAAGATTACAAGTTGAAACGGTTCTGGAGACTATGGACTTTATTAGACTAATGACCTCCAAACGGCTGGAATGTAATGTTGAATTGCATTGCTCTTTCACGTTAAAATACACAGAGCACAGCTGATGTACAGAATAGATTGGGGCTGCAGCGTTAGTTTCACTGCAATTAGAAAATATAATCACTGAAATAATTACAGAAAAAACTCTCTAACCTTTTTTGTTCTACTTTTATGTATGCACCTTGACATCAAGTCAGATTCCTTGTACGTGTCAACCAGTGGCGGTGCCAGAGATTTTCTTTTCGGGGGTGCTGTGGGGTAGCTTGACGTTTCATAGAGGTTGCTCAAACATTTAGGGTTTCCCATTAACCTCTTCTACATCGCACCCCCGATACCGGGGGAAAAACGCGTCATCTGCAGGAAACATTACATTACATTGCATTTAGCTGACGCTTTTATCCAAAGCGACTTACAATAAGTGCATTCGACCAAGAAGACACAACCTTGAAGAAAACAGAATCATATAAGTACATCAGGTTTCATAGAGCCAAACATTTCAAGTGCTACTCAACTGGCTTTAGATAAGCCAGTCCTTTATTAGTATATAAGTGCTTTGTTAATAGTTCTATCGCTCGAAGTGGAGTCGAAAGAGATGAGTTTTCAGTTTGCGCCGGAAGATGTGCAAGCTATCTGCCGTCCTGATGTCAATGGGGAGCTCATTCCACCATCTTGGAGCCAGGATAGCAAACCCACGTGTTTTTGCTGATGGGAACTTGGGTTCCCCTCGCAGCGAGGGTGCAGCGAGTCGTTTGGCTGATGCAGAGCGGAGTGCACGTGCTGGGGTGTACGGTTTAACCATGTCCTGGATGTAGGAAGGGCCAGATCCATTCGCAGCATGGTACGCAAGTACCAGTGTCTTGAAGTGGATTCTAGCAGTTACCGGAAGCCAGTGAAGGGAGCGGAGGAGCGGAGTGGGGTGGGAACATTTAGGAAGGTTGAAGACCAGGCGAGCCGCTGCATTCTAGATGAGCTGCAGAGGTCGGATGGCACATGCAGGTAGACCAGCCAGGAGGGAGTTGCAGTAGTCTAGGCGTGAGATGACGAGAGCCTGGACCAGAACCTGCGTGGCTTTCTGTGTCAGCTGGGGACGTATATTCCTGATGTTGTAAAGCGTGTATCTGCAGCAACGGGTTGTAGCAGCGATGTTTGCAGTGAAAGACAGGTTGTTATCTAGGGTCACACCCAGATTCCTGCGTCAACAGCGTCTTAATATTCAATAAACTATGAATGTTTTATATCCATGTAACGGGAAGAAACTCAGCTAACTGATCTTTTTTTTTTAAAAACCCACAAAGCTAGCGCTGAGCCTATGAATTAGCCACGAGCGAAAAATGCTAACGGGGTGTTGCACAGAAACTCACTTATAACCAGTGTTGGGCAAGTTACTTTAAAAAAAGTAACTAGTAATAGTTATAGTTACTGCTCGCAAAAAAGTAAATAGTTACTTTATTAGTTACTAAATTATAAAAGTAACTAGTAACAAGTTACTTTACTTTAAAAATAATAACAAATACAATTGTTTGTGTTGTTCTGTGGCACAGTAAGAGAAAAGACAACTCCCCATCATTGTAGCAATTATTATGAAATGTAGTGGAACAATAAAACACAAAAGATATGTTTAGACATTTTGACGGGCATCCTTATTGTAGCCTCAACAATCAAGTTCTAAGTAGTGCACTCGACCAACTACTCGCAACTCGACTGTTGCGATGGGCAGCATGTCCTCAACAACATAGCTGGCAATCAATCTGTTTAGTTGACTCTGGGTGACATGTGGCGATTTAAAAAGATCGTTTTTTAGCTGTTTAGATGGTGTTGCTCCATCTGGGTCACTGCCGGTGGTTGAGACGGTGGGGTCTTTGGCGACTAGTTTTATAGCCCCATGTACATTAGTTAGCTTTTTGTCCTGCACACGTTTACATTTGACCATAATATTTAGTGCGTCCTTTCTCCAAGTTGTAAATGCGCTGCTGCTCTCGTTGATACTTGCATCTGCCATTGTGTGTGTGTGTGTGTGTGTGTGTGTGTGTGTGTGTGTGTGTGTGTGTGTGTGTGTGTGTGTGTGTGTGTGTGTGTGTGTGTGTGTGTGTGTGTGCTGGTGGTGGTGGGCGTTGCCGTGTATGTGTGTGTGTTAGCAAGTGTTTGTGTATCTGTGTATTTTCCCCATAAGGCAAGACCCGCCCAACTCTGTCTCTGATTGGCTTACCCTGAAATGTTACCCCGAGTTAACAAATCATCACTCCTCTCTGGTCACTTTTCCATGGTGCTGTGATTGGACATCGCTGTGTTCGCCTGTAAGTTACATCCGCAGGGAGATTCGGTTCAGTTCCATCACATAATGTAACGCAGTAACGCACCCATTTAAATCACAGTAACTATAACGGCGTTACTGAATGGGAATAGGTAACTAGTAACGTTATTAGTTACCGCAAAAGGTAGTTGCGTTACAGTAATGCGTTAGTCCCAACACTGCTCATAACACCCTTATTACTTATCGTAGCTGCACGCCAACCCATCAATCTGATCGTGAGATGACACAGAATCGATGGGTACATACATCATCACTCCATGATAAGAACTTGCGAAGCTATTAACAAGAACATACATCAAAACATGTGGCGCTAGGTAGCTAAAAACGGAAACATGGCCTACCTTGGTCGTTGTCTGGTCAAAGGTTGTCTTCAATGGCATTAAAACGATAAAAACGCTGCTGAAGTTAATCCATAGGTTAATCCAATGTGTCTGTGTCCCTTTGAAATTATTTCTGATAATCCATAAATAATAAACCTGCTTTTCCATTTCCAGATGTCAGAGCGAGAGATAGGTTCACTCTGATGCAAACCTGCATGCGAAAAGCCCCCACCTTTTTTTCTTACCGTGTGTGTATGTGGAAATTCCCCTTCGATTCTATTGGCTCTCACGGTCAAAAAGAGATGTCAATCACCAAAATCGACCAATGGGTTCCAGAGAAACGGTAAAAACTGCCATTTCCACCCAAATCACCCCAGAGGTGGAGTTTTTTGTGCTAAATCTCTCTAAAAAGGTCAAATATCACTTGTTTTGGATCAATCTTGATACAGGGTACTTATATGTTGTACTTTGGATTCCTAAAGCTTTTAGTCTACCTTACCATCATCCAAGGGTGGTTTTCACTATAAGTAAAAAGATGTTCAATCTGAATTTTCTTTAAAATAAAAAACATCTATATTGTTTCTGACTTTTCTACATCCAACTCACAGGTTTATCATTACTTTGAGAAAAAAGATTATTAATTTAACCATTTTAGAAGGGAAGATATGGTCATTTGTTCCTGGAATGTCATTTTTGAGCCAGACCCCCCCAATAAAGCAAAACTGCACGTTTCAGAGTGGCCTTTTATTGTGGCCAGCCTAAGGCACACCTGTGCAATAATCATGCTGTCTAATCAGCATCTTGATATGCCACACCTGTGAGGTGGGATGGATTATCTCGGCAAAGGAGAAGTGCTCACTATCACAGATTTTTTCAGATTTGTGAACAATATTTGAGAGAAATGGTTATTTTTGAGGTTGGGGACATTGAACCAGAGTGGTCGGTGTTCAAAGCCTCTATTGCCGAAGCCGCGGCGGGGAGCTGTGGTCTCAAGGTCCTAGGTGCCTCAAGGGGCGGTAACCCTTGAACCTCTTGGTGGACACCGGTGGTCAGGGAAGCCGTCCGACTGAAGAAGGAGGCCTTCAGGGATTTGTTATCCCGGGGGACTCCCGAGGCAGTTGCAAGGTACCGACAGGCCCGAAGGGCAGCAATCTCATCCGTGGCCGAGGCAAAGCAGCGGGTGTGGGAGTAGTTCGGAGAAGACATGGAGAAGGACTTTCGGGCGGCACCAAAGTTGTTCTGGAAAACTGTCCGAAACCTCAGGAGGGGGAAGCAGGGAACCATCCAAGCTGTCTACAGTAAGGATGGGACGTTGTTGACCTCAACTGATGGAGTGTTAGGGCGTTGGAAGTAGTGTTAATTTCGTCAGCTATTTTTTAATTTAGTTTTAGTCTTAGTCCCGTGTTAAATTTCCTTTTTAGTTTTAGTCATATTTAGTCACCTTCATCCTGTTTTTATTTAGTCAAGTTTTAGTCGACTAAAAGTCTGAGCATTTTAGTCTTATTTTAGTCAAAGAAAACTAATTATTTAGTCTACTTTTTGTCAATAAAAACTGTTGAGTATTTTTTAGTCATCAGATTGTATAGAACATTTCAGTCAAACAAACTAGCCAAAACCAATAATTTGTCATTTTAGTATATATAAATAAATAAGATTATATCTTGTCCTTATTTGATGAAAAACACAGGTTGAATGATTAAGAAGCTTTGCAGAGAGTATCTGCTCAGGTTTGTGGTGTTTTAACCAGCTGTGTTTTGGCCACATTGCTTCCCTTCTGATAAAACAATGCATTCGCTTTTTTTCTCCGCCTCATTGTAGCGAAAATGGGCCCAAATATCACATTGTTTCTTTCTCCCAAGCAGTGGTGGCTTTAGACTTTTTCGTTGTCAGTAATTTTGACGGATCGTAACATTTCCGTCATAATCCATTATTATCCGTCGAGTGCACAATTTATCAATCACTCGCGCTGACGGGGGTATTCGGTTAACGCGAGTGCGACCACTGCTCCCAAGCCCTGTTGCCATTTCATTTTCTGTTAAATAAGGTTAGTTAGACCATGAGTTAGACCCGAGTCTTCCTGACAGTTCACAGTGTGCCGCTGCCCGGTGTAATTCAAATGTACCGCCGCGCGCACCGCAGACACACAGCTGCTGCCCTGCCGCAGCTCCGGAAATGGAACTGCTGGGAGAAAAACTGACTATCAGAGATGTAACGTTATCTTTGATAATATTTCGTCTCCTCATTTTTCGTCAACGAAAGTAAAGAGAGATTTTGGCATTTAGTGAACTACATTTTCGTCTCGTCACTTTTCGTCAACGATATTGCATGATGATTTCGTTACAGTTATTGTTTACTGCCGTCGGTGCCGTCTCGTCATCGTCTCGTTTTCGTCATGGAAAAAAAGGTCGTTGACGAACATATTTCGTCATGGATTTAGTCAACGAAATTAACACTAGTTGGAAGGAACACTTTGAGGAACTCCTGAACCCGACAACTCCGTCCTCTATGTTAGAGGCAGAGCTGGAGTATGACGGGAGATCAACACCAATCTCCCGGGGGGAGGTCACTGAGGTCGTCAAACAACTCCACAGTGGCAAAGCCCCGGGGGTGGATGAGATCCGCCCGGAAATGCTGAAGGCTCTGGGTGTTGAGGGACTGTCATGGTTGACACGTCTCATCAACGTTGCGTGGAAGTCGGAAACAGTACCGAAGGAGTGGCAGACCGGGGTGGTGGTCCCCCTTTTTAAAAAGGGGGATCAGAGGGTGTGTGCCAATTACAGAGGCATCACACTACTCAGCCTCCCCAGGAAAGTTTACTCTAAGGTACTCGAAAGGAGGGTCAGGCCGATTGTCGAACCTCAGATTGAAGAGGAACAATGCGGATTCCGTCCTGGTCGTGGAACGACGGATCAGCTTTTTACTCTCGCAAGGATCCTGGAGGGGGCCTGGGAGTACGCTTATCCGGTCTACATGTGTTTTGTAGACTTGGAGAAGGCGTATGACCGAGTTCCCAGGGAGTTACTGTGGGAGGTGCTGCAGGAGTATGGGGTGAGGGGGTCTCTACTCAGGGTCATCCAATCTCTGTACTCCCAAAGCGAGAGCTGTGTCCGGGTCCTCGGCAGTAAGTCGGACCCATTTCCGGTGAGGGTTGGCCTCCGCCAGGGCTGCGCTTTGTCACCAATCCTGTTTGTAATAGACATGGATCGGATTTCGAGGCGTAGTCATGGGGGAGGGGGTCTGCAGTTCGATGGACTAAGGATTGCACCACTGCTTTTTGCAGATGATGTGGTTCTAATGGCTTCATCGGTCTGCGACCTTCAGCACTCACTGGATCGGTTTGCAACCGAGTGTGAAGCGGCTGGGATGAGGATCAGCACCTCCAAATCTGAGGCCATGGTTCTCAGCAGGAAACCGATGGACTGTCCACTCCAAGTAGGGAATGAGTCCTTACCCCAAGTGAAGGAGTTCAAGTATCTCGGGGTCTTGTTCTCGAGTGAGGGAACAATGGAGCGTGAGATGGGCCGGAGAATCGGAGCAGCGGGAGCGGTACTGCAGTCGCTTTACCGCACCGTTGTGACGAAAAGGGAGCTGAGCCAGAAGGCAAAGCTCTCTGTCTACTGGGCCATTTTCGTTCCTACCCTCACCTATGGTCATGAAGGATGGGTCATGACCGAAAGAACGAGATCGCGGATACAAGCGGCCGAGATGGGTTTTCTCCGCAGGGTGGCTTCTCACCTTAGGGATAAGGTGAGAAGTTCGGTCATCAGGGAGGGACTCGGAGTTGAGCCGCTCCTCCTTCGCGTCGAAAGGAGCCAGTTGAGGTGGTTCGGGCACCTAGTTAGGATGCCACCTGGGCGCCTCCCTAGGGAGGTGTTCCAGGCACGTCCAGCTGGGAAGAGACCAAGGGGTAGACCTAGGACCAGGTGGAGGGATTATATCTCTTCGCTGGCCTGGGAGCGCCTTGGGATCCCCCAGTCAGAGCTGGTTGATGTCGCTCAGGGCTCTCTGCTGGAACTGCTACCCCCGCGACCCGACCACAGATAAGCGGGAGAAGATGGATGGATGGATGGATGGATGGATGGTTATTTTGTGTATATAGAAAATGTTTTAGATCTTTGAGTTCATCTCATGAAAAATGGGAGCAAAAACAAAAGTGTTGCATTTATATTTTTGTTCAGTGTAGTTAGCCTTCCAAATGTGGATCCAATGTGTTTTTAAACAGAGCAGAAATAGAACTAATCCCCCACTTCAAGTATCTTGGATTCATAATGGACTTGAACTTGACTTTTGAGAAACATATTAAGAAAGTATCAAATACCATTACATTCTACTTGCTAAATGTTAGACAAATTAGACCTTTCTTAACTGTCAAAGCTGCAAAGTCATACCTCCACTGTATGATTCTATAACACATTGAATACTGTTTGACAAACTGGTCGTTTGCTTGTGCCACAAACCTGAAACCCATAGAACAAGGGAGCTATCAAGGTGTTTGACAGAAAGCCAAATGCATACCACCACTGTACCATCCTTGAAAAACACAGTTTATTGAGTTTGACAATGTTAAGTCTTTTAAAAGTATGTGTTTTTTTATAAATGTTTACATCATCCACAAAAAACACTCTGGATGCTGCACTAGGTCCAGAGGAGACTGTGAAGACCACCGCAGATGGACCACTTTTGGACAAAATGTTCTATCAATTAAGGGCAGCTCTTTGTGGAACAGCCTACCAACTGAGATACGGGATCGTCCCACTCTCAATAGTTTTAAAGGTCAACTCAAAGAATGGTTGAGAAACAAACAAACGTGTAATCACCACTAAATGCCCTTTAACTCAGGGGCATCTCCTCTTGCACTTTATGTAGCTCTTTTATCTTATCTTGCACTTTATATACAGTAGCTGCTATATTGTACTGCCATGTGGTTAATGTTTGTATATGCTGCTCATGCTCTTTCTGCATATCATGTATTTATTTTTGCTATGTATATAAATGTCAGGTTCTTAAATGTTGTATGTGAGGGACTACGGATGGAAATGAGCTCAAAGCTAAAATCCGGCATGTTTACGTTTTAAAGCATTATTTGTCTTAAATGTTCATCCCTCTTCAAATAAACATTTAAATGAAAAATGAAATGTATACAGTTCTACTAAAGAAAGGGTATACAATTGACGTAATGACCAAAAATGTACTGAGTTGTATTGTGCCATACGGGTTCATGCAGTTATGCAAGGTACACCAACACAAGGTATACTCAGTATATAAATAAATATATGTTTAGCATTTTTAATGTAGGTAGATCATTTTGACTTGGTCATTTTAAAAGTAGCTCCCAAGCTGAAAAAGTGTGCGCACCCCTGACCTACCGCAATACAAAGCTGCCCTCTCCCATGCCCGCTCCACCTACTCTCAGTTAATCCACAAACACTCTTCTCCACAATAATCAAACTCCTCAGCCCCCTGGACAACACCTCCCAGTCATTCACAGTTGACAAATGGATTTCTACTACCTAAGCAACCTTCCCACGTGAATCCTACGCGGCGTTATAAATGAGGCCCCTGAGCCTGTTTTTCAGGTCTCAGGCTCAAAAATGACATTCCCAGAACAAATGACAATAACTTCCCTTCTAAAAAGGGGTAAATTAATAATATTTTTCTCAAAGCAATGACACATCCTGTGAGTTGGATGTAGTGTTAATTTCGTCAGCTATTTTTTCATTTAGTTGAGTCTTGGTCCTGTGTTAAATTTCCTTTTTAGTTTTAGTCATATTTAGTCACCTTCATCCTGTTTTTATTTAGTCAAGTTTTAGTCGACTAAAAGTCTGAGTATTTTTGTTTTATTTTAGTCAAAGAAAACACCAACTATTTTAGTCAAGATTTAGTCGACTAAAAGTCTGAGCATTTTAGTCTTATCTTAGTAAAAGAAAACTAATTATTTTAGTCTACTTTTTGTCAATGAAAACTGTTGAGTCTTTTTTAGTCATCAGATTATATAGAACATTTCAGTCAAACTAGTCTAGCCAAAACCAATAATTTGTCATTTTAGTCAAATTTATTTCACAATAAGATTATATCTTGTCCTTATTTGATGAAAAACACAGGTTGAATGATTAAGAGTGCAGCTTTGCAGAGTATCTGGTCAGGTTTGTGGTGTTTTTACCAGCTGTGTTATGGCCACATTGCTTCCCTTCTGATAAAACAATGCATTCCCTTTTTTTCTCAGCCTCATTGTAGCGAAAATGGGCCCAAATATCACATCGTTTCTTTCTCCCAAGAAGTGGTGGCGTTAGACTTTTTTGCTGTCAGTCAATTTGACGGACAGGATCATAACATTTCCGTCATAATCCATTATTACCCGTCGAGTCTGTACACAACTCACTCGCGCTGATGGGGGGTAAACGCAATTTTATTTTCTGTTAAAAAGGGTAGACCGTGAGTTAGACCCGAGTCTTCCTGACAGTTCACAGTGTGCCGCTGCCCGGTGTAATTCAAATGTACCACCGCGCGCAGCACAGACACACAGCTGCTGCCCAGCCGCAGCACCGGGAATGGATCTGCTGGAAGAAAAACGGACTATCAGAGATGTAACGTTATCTTTGATAATAATAGTTTTTATTTAGTAAACTACATTTTCGTCTCGTCACTTTTCGTCAACGATATTGCATGTTGATTTCGTTACAGTAATTGTTTACTGCCGTCGGTGCTGTCTCGTCATCATCTCGTTTTAGTCATGGAAAAAAGGTCGTTGATGAACGTATTTCGTCAGTTTTAATCAACAAAATTAACACTAGTTGGATGTAGAAAAGTCAGAATCAATATAGATTTTTTAAATTTTAAAGTAAATTCAGATTGAACATAGTAAAAAAATATAAATTATAGTGACCGTCCAAAAATAAACCATTACTTATAGTGAAAACCACCCTTGAATGATTGGATAGGAGACTAAAAGCGTTAGGAATCCAAACTATAACATATAAGTACCCTGTATCAAGATTGGTGCAAAACAAATGACATTTTACCTTTTTAGAGAGGTTTCGAGAAAGAAAAAAAAACTGCCGTTTCTCTGGAACCCATTGGTCGATTTTGATGATTGACATCTCTTTTGAACCATTAGAGCTGGGGTTACGTACTGTAACCCAGCTTCTATGAGTATAGGCGCAGCCCTCTAAGGCTATCGCTATTGGGTAATCCCACTGCACGTGTGCAGCACTGACAGACTTAATCCACGCCCACCTATGACGTGGGCCCCACCCACGGACTCACTTCCGTATACATAGGAAGTAGTCCCTACAATCTGCTCCCACACAACCAGCTTTTCTTCAGCTATTCGCGGAGCCCGAACCTTAGAGGGCTGCGCCTATACTCATAGAAGCTGGGTTACAGTACGTAATCCCAGTTCTATATCGTATAAGGGTTCGTCCTCTAAGGCTATCGTTATTGGGTTGAAGAGCAACTTGCAGGTTAGACAAACCAGTGAATAAATGTGTAGGAAAATGATGAATACACTAGATTTTCAAAAGAATATACACTACAGTGACATCTGGCGTCGTTTTTGTAAGACATTTTTACTTCCGCATAAGAAAAGTGAAGTAACATGGGGAGAGCGGCCGGTCTAACATATGAATAAACATGGATCACAATGCTAGTTTTGACACAGAAGAGGTTGCAAATATATATTCCAATGCATATGATTATAATTATGAGCCTGCTAGGCGTCCAAGAGACCAGGAACAGCCAAGGATTAGAAGATGGAGAAAGAGAAATGGAGCTGTGGTGTGAGGAGAACCAGTGGAGAACTGGGCAGCTATCTTGGTGAGTGACCGGCGTTAGCTTCAGTTCATGTTAGCTAACGTCACATCACAACATTGTAAAGTTAGCAATCATATATTAGGCTATAACTAAAGTAGTATTGATAATATAGTAACGTTACTGGCAGGACTGTTGATACTGATCCATAGCAGAAACTAATGTGCAAGTATCAGCCGTATCTCGCGTTACCTAATGCAACTCCACACAACGTCTTACGGTGCTGTGTACCGGAGGGGAGAGAGAGCAGTGAACCCCCTTTGCTCCTCTCTCTTTCTCTCCCCTCCGGTACGTGAGATACGGCTGTTACCTGCGCATTAGTTTCTGTTATGGATCAGTATCAACAGTGATGTGACTGACGTTAGCTAACATTAACTGTAGCTAACGCCGGTCACTCACCAAGACAGCTGCTCTGTTCTCAATCTCCACTGATTCTCCTCACACCACAGCGCCCTCCGGGAGAGAGAGAGAGGAACAAAGGGGGGGGGGGAGAGATGTAATACGGTTTCCTGATAAACGTTTTGCTTGATAGGCCTCAGCTGTGGAGAGTATGTGCTGTAGGGAGGTGGATGCACAACGCACCCAGGAACGAAAACTAGCTCCGGTCCTTTTCCTGTTAGGGAAACTGTGGACTCGATGTCCTGACAGGCTCGAGTTTGTGCAACCTGCACAAACTCCAGCTCACCATGATTAAAAATGGTGAAATGCAATGTAAAATTACCGAAAAAATACCTGCTCACTAAATCACAACCGCTCAAACCAACTACAAACTACTACCGCGGATTGGGCAGAGAAGGAGACCGAGTTGCTCCCCCATGTGACGTAATATGACACGTTTTTAGTAGCAGAGCTCAAAATGGCTCCTTTCCCTCTGAATTCCTGCCCTTATGTCTTGTAAAACCCTGCAAGTTGCTCTTTAAGGGCGAAGCAGGATGTAGTCTACACCCCACTATTCCGTCCGTTAACAGAAGCCAGGGGCGGACTGGGGGGAAAAAGTGGCCCGGGGATTAATTGACAGACAGGCCCACTTAATAAGCGGCATGTATCGGCCGGCCGGCGACGAAAGTATGTAACTTAACAAAAAACCCTGCATTTAATGTTATGTTGGACAATTATTCATATAGTAATCACATTACCTGAGCCCTTGAGTTGCCTAGCAAAATAGTTACAGCATATATTTAGTGATTTTAATGTTAACAGATCATTGATGCAATAACATTTGGACCCAATTTGCCTGACTTGACACATGGAATAAAACATGGGTGTAGGAAGCATCCTCAATGTGGGTGAGACAATTTAACATGGGGTGTGGGCAGGTGGTGGATCTCACCTCCTCTAGGGGGGACCGGGGGCAAGCGCCCCCGGGAAGATTTTTTTTTAAATGTTGAAGTTAAATTCATCAATCTGGTGCAAAATTAGGGACTAAATCTATGGCAGTCAGTAGGGGCTTGGACTGTGAGCCGTAGGGTCGCCGGTTCAAGTCCCCGGCCAGACCTACATTTGGAGTGTGGACTTCTACTTGGAGAGGTCCCAGTTCACCTCCTGCCCTGCCGTGGTGCCCTTGAGCAAGGCACCGGACACCCCCTTCCCCCCTCACTCCCATTGCTCCACGGGCGCTGTACAATAGCTGCCCACTGCTCCTAGTACTAGACTCCTGGTACTGGGATGGGTTAAAAGCAGAGAACACATTTCACTGTGTGTGCTGTGTGCTCTGCATGTGTGACCATTAACGAGGGTTTCATCCCTCCCAATTCTTCTTCTTCAACACCCATATAAAACAGAACTGTAAACAGATTAACTTTTTCTTTCAACATTTATTTGAACAGCAAGTGGAGGCAAAAGTGACTGCACCCAAAACAATAAACCTGCTAGCTAACTAGCCTAAACTCAGTAACAGAATGTGGGCAACGCGTTCTTCTCAAGCCCCTCAATCTGAACCCAGGGCTCGCTACAATACTGTATACTGTATACACAAACTATACAAAAACGCCTTTACGCCTTGGAGCTTGTTGATCCATCTGTAAGCAACTGCCAGCTAGGTCTCTCAGTCACTCACTCCTGATCGTACACTGCACAGTGACAGCTGCTACGGGCCTGATGTGTGAAATTGAAACTGATGGATAGAACAAAGGTAGCCTATCAAAACGGCCCAGTCCAGCCCAGTGGGGTGTGGCCCACTGGGAACACTTACAAATGTGGGCCGGTAGGATTCAGGCAAAACAAATAAATATTGTCAATTGTTCTGGGAATGTCATTTTCGAGCCTGATACCTGAAAAACAGGCTCGGGGCTCAACTGGTTAAATAACCCAAATGACCCCCAGTGTAAGGGATAACAGTGTTAGAAATATATTCTGATGAAGTGAACACTGACCTGAGGTCTGGGGGTCTCTTTGTTCTCCTCCATGCTGCTCTCAGTGCTCCTTCTCCTGCTGGGTCTCTGAAATAAGTATTAACACTACAGTCAACACAAAACCAATCTACAGCTAAGAAGTAGCTTAGCAGCAGAGGTGGGAAGTACATTTACTCAAGTACTGTACTTAAGTACAACTATAGAGGTACTTGTACTTTACATGAGTATTTACATTGTATGCTACTTCTACCCTACTACAGTTCAGAGGTAAATTGTGTACTTTTATGTATTTAATGTATTTAGTTACTTCACAGATCTGGATGAATGATGTGAAATATAATCAAGTGTTGAATCAGGCTTTAGTTCCACCTGGAGTAAATCCACCAGCTACCCTGCAGTATACAAAGTACTTCAGACTAGCTGCACCTTCACCAGCTTTGAGAACACTTTCATGATCAATCATTATAAAACATATCATATATATTATTCTGAAATGGACCAATCTGCACAACGACTACTTTTACTGTCGCTACTTTAACTATATTTTGATGCTACTTTTACTCACTTACAAGATCTGAGTACCCTAAGTACTCAGAGAGAAGGAAATGACATGTTTGTGATCTGCTGTAAAACATAACCAATATGCAGGAATGTGAGTCTGTTTTTAAGGCCTCCTTTCCTTTAGTACAGTCCGATAATATAAACAAACAGAATCAAATTGAAAACGCAGATTACAATTAATTATTAAAACATGAAACAGTTTCTAATGATGAATCAAAGAGCCTCTTTGTGTCGACAACTTTAATGAGAAACTAGAAAACAAGTTTTAAGTGTACAGCTCAGATTATTACAGCAGCAAGAATCACATTTACTGAGAACACATAAAACTTACGGCCGTCAAAATGAAGTCAAAGAATGAACATGAGATAATATTATATCAAAATTTCACAAGAGCAATGTTTGTTCAAACAAAACACAAATGTTCTTTATCACTTCTCAATAAGAGCAGAAAACAGACATTTAGAAATGTAAATGTACAGTAGTTGCTCAGAGACGACTCCTCTCAGACTTGATGTGAAACCTCCAGGAACAAAAGGATGGAGGAGTGAACACACTAGCCTTCATCCCTCCCCTACATCCTGCCCTTGATATCCCCTCCTCTCTAAAGAAGACCCCAGTCTAGTCTACTTCAAGTACTTTAGCTTCAAATGGGCCATTTAAATTCTGCATTCAGAAATGAGATTATTCAAGAATAAAAGTAACGATGCAGCACAAGATGTAAAC
Organism: Gymnodraco acuticeps; assembly: GCF_902827175.1. NCBI lineage: Eukaryota > Metazoa > Chordata > Actinopteri > Perciformes > Bathydraconidae > Gymnodraco > Gymnodraco acuticeps. The sequence continues at coordinate 114,084 of NW_022989911.1, forward strand.
ATTTATTTAACGACCCTCCTTCACCGCAATTCAATGGAAGATGGACTTTCATATTTAAAACATTTAACTAAACACCTTTCTCCAGAAACATTGACTCTCAGTGAGTTTCAGTTCTAACCTGGATAACTGCGACTGAATCTCACATTACAAGTATCCTTAGTGTCTCTCTTCTGATACCCAACGTATCTTATGCCCCGGCTACACAAGGACGAAAACGGCCGTTTGCGTAGTGTCATATAGACCATTCGGCCACACGAGGACGACCGCATATGGCACTAAACGACTGAGGAAACGATAACGGATCCCAAGGTGGATAGAACGGCATACGCAACGCTCTGGGGGGTCAAACAGCTCCGTGTGTGCGCCCTATACGATCATTTTCTGATAATGATTGCGCTGTCCAAAGAGAGGGAGGAAAAAGAGAGACTCCGTGTATTTTATTATTATATTATATAGAGTCGTTATTCATTTGTTTTAAAGCTCAATAAATAACAAAGAAGACCTTTGACCGGCACTTTTATAATTTTGTCGGAAGGTTTCAACTTTAATTCACGTTGACTGGCGAAAAACTCTGCCCGGTTCCCTCGGCCCCCACCGCGGAGAATAAACAGAAGGGCAACCATGACAACCATGCTTCTTCGCTGCTTTTGTGGAGGAAGTTACAGCGCCACGTACAGGCTCCTACATGTACTGCAGCTTCTCCAGCGGTTGGAGCTAAACGGAGCGGTCTCGTGTGGGCAGACACTATCCGGATAACTATTGCGTGTGGACGGAAGCTTGTTTGCGATTGCGTTTGCGTTAATCCTATGCGTTTAGCCGTTTTTGTCCTCGTGTGGCCGGGGTCTTAGTGTTTTAAAGATCACTTGAAAAAGGTCAAAAAAGCGATCTCAAACATTTCAATTGAACATAATTATAATTATAACTATTTTTAACAGAATAAAAAATATTCAGTGAATGTTGAGCAACTAAACATAGCAAGAACCTTTCTGAACTCGATGCTCACTAAAATTGCAACTGCACACATAACAGATAATGGATTCAGAAGTATTATACATACAGAGTATATTAAGAACTGTATGTAAAAGATCCAGAGATGCTTCTATTTACAGATGTTCCCTTAACGTCTCATTCACAGGCTGCTGGTAGACAGATCATTGTTACTTTCAGCCTCGCAGAAACAGCACAAGGTTGCTTTATCCAAATCAAAACACATTTGATCAACCAGAGCACTCACATATAGAGCTAAGTGTGTGAGGACAGCAGGGTTTTGGGAGGTCTGAATGTAGTCCATAAAAAACCTGTTTTTAGAACGTAAAGTCACTGTTGGTCAGCTTTACATTTGGAGAAAAGCAGGAGGAATGCTAGACTCAGAAAAGGATCGGATGGAGGCAGAGTGAGTGCGCTGGTGGACTTTAAGATTACTACCACGAGAAAAGGTTTCCCCACACTCTTCACAGCTGTGTAGTTTCTCTCTTGTGTGAATGCGATAATGGCTCTGAACTCTTCTTCATTTAGTGAAATCTTTCCCACATTGGTCACCGCTGACAAGTTTGGGTTCCTTTCTTCTTCACTGTTTCTAAAAAAGACAGACGGATAAAGAGTCAGTGAGAGGCTGTGATGCAGATGTATCTAAAAATAAGAGTCTGTAAAATAAACCCCACAAAGTTCACACAGTAGGAACATATAATGCGGATGTATTTGTATTAACTATTTCTGAAAATGAGACTCACTTACTCTCTTTTTGGAGTTTTTCAAATCTCACAGCCTTCTTTACTCACACAGAGAATACAATAAATAAACTGGTTACATGATAAAACACTTTAAAATATCCCTCGGTTAAAACAGGTAAAACTTTTTGTTCCCCTTATTTTTTAAACATTAATGGCATTGAAAGTAAATTACAATTGAATGTACTGAATTAAGGATGGGTCATGACCGAAAGAACGAGATCGCGGATACAAGCGGCCGAGATGGGTTTTCTCCGCAGGGTGGCTGGTGTCTCCCTTAGGGATAAGGTGAGAAGTTCGGTCATCAGGGAGGGACTCGGAGTTGAGCCGCTCCTCCTTCGCGTCGAAAGGAGCCAGTTGAGGTGGTTCGGGCACCTAGTTAGGATGCCACCTGGGCGCCTCCCTAGGGAGGTGTTCCAGGCACGTCCAGCTGGGAAGAGACCAAGGGGTAGACCTAGAACCAGGTGGAGGGATTATATCTCTTTGCTGGCCTGGGAGCGCCTTGGGATCCCCCAGTCAGAGCTGGTTGATGTCGCCAGGGAAAAGAAAGTTTGGGGCTCTCTGCTGGAACTGCTACCCCCGCGACCCGACCACGGATAAGCGGGAGAAGATGGATGGATGGATGGATGGATGGATGGATGTACTGAATTAATAATAATAATAATAATAATAATAATACTTTTTTAGTCTCATTCTATTATTTGTTCTTAGTTAATCAAGGCCAAGCTTAAAAATATAATGCAAAGTGATTGGAAGTAATGATAAGGTATTAAATAATATTGTAATGATGAGTAAAAGAGTCTCTTTGTGTCGACAAATTTAATGGGAAAAATAGAAAACAAGTTTTCGATCAGATTTACTGACAAAATAGAGACAAAAGCATGCGTCACATTTTAGCCTAATTAACAAATAATAATCACTGTGCACAATCACAACAGCAGATTAAACATATCCAGTAAAATAAAATAAAAAGAGGCTCTATCAATCGGAAATGAACATTATTCTATAAAAAATACAGTCAGTGAGCAATGACGTTTGAGTCTACCTCACAGTGATTATAGGGAAGTACAAACATAACACTACAACAGGATATGCATCTCAACACGACGTGTTTTGACATTTTCAGGTGCGCACTTCTGCAAATGTGAGTATTATTAACAGAATTAACGTGTAGCATATATACAGATATGCTCACAAAACTAATATACCTGAGAAGCACTAAAGCAATCAATATTTTTCCATCACCATCAGAGCGTAAGCTATGCTCTGAGAAAAGGTTAACGGTGTGCAGCGTGTGTGCGTTGGTGGACTTTGAGATTACTACGCCGAGAAAAGTTTTTCCCACAATATTCACAGCTGTGTGGTTTCAGTCCCGTGTGAACCAGTAGGTGGACGGCAAGGTGATCCTGCCGGGAAAACGTTTTCTCACAGTGGTCACAGCTGTATGGTTTCTCTCCGGTGTGAATACGCCGGTGTGTTTTTAATTGAACCCTCTCTCTAAATGTGGAGCTGCACTGGTCACAGCTGTATGGTTTCTTTCCAGTGTGAATGCTCTTGTGGCTTCTCAAGCCGGAGGTCTGTGAAAAGACTGCTCCACATTCCTCACAGCTGTACGGTTTCTCTCCGGTGTGAATTCGCTGATGCATTTTGAGCTGAGAACTCTGATTGAAAGTCTTCCCACATTGGTCACACCAGAATACTTTCTCTTTAGTGTGAACAACCCGATGAAGTCTTAGATAAGTTGTACTTTTAAAAGTTTTCCCACACTCGTTGCAGATGTGCGGTCTCTCTTCTTGGTGAATTACTTTATGCTTTGAAAGCTCACTGTGAGTGCGGAAGGCTTTGTCACATGTGTCGCAGATTTGCGGTTTCTCTCCTGTATGAAGCAGTTTATGGCTCACCATGGTTCCTGGATGAGAGAACCTTTTCCCACATTGGTCACAGCCATAGGGTTTCTCTCCAGTGTGAACGCGTTGGTGGAGTTTTAGCCGATTCCGGTAGATGAAAGTCGCCCCGCATTGGTCACAGTGGTGAAGACGTTTTCCGGTGTGAATCCTCTGGTGCACCTTTAAATACACAACAGTTGTGAAGGATTTGTCACAGTGCTGACAGCTGTGGTTTTTGGGTCCATCTTTTCTCCTCGGTTTCTATTCAAGACAAACAGAAAGTTGATCAGACAAAAATAAAACATTTCTTGAAAACCTTGAATAATTTTTAGAGCTTCATTAATTTTTTTATACTGTTTTTCTTGATAATATAGAAAAATGAATCTTTGTTTTTGACATTTTTCTATTTTTCGGGACAAAATATACTTTTTCAAGTTACTGTGGTCCACACATTTGTTGTTGTTGTTTGAATTCCTTTAACTGCAGTTACCCTTGGCTTCTTCTTGAGATTGGACACAGTTATTTTCGGGTTGCTACCATCCTCCTTCCTCGCCTTTTCCTCCCTCCTCTGTTCCTCCGTCCTCACCTCCTTGCTCCTCAGATTTTCCACCAGGCAGAATAACGTCCTCTCACACATATTCTGCAGGTGAGTTATCTGCAGGTATAGGGACAGGTAAGCTTTGTTATTTCTGAAAAGTCTGGCATTTTTCAACAAAAAAAAGACATAATTGTCACAGAGGGAGAGAATCAGGACAGAATGAAGAGGAGGCAAGTGGAAACAAAAGCAAGTTTAGAGTTATATAAGCTGATACCAGACTGTGACGAAGGTAACTTCGTCACTATGGACTGACTGCTTCAGGCCGGGTAATTGTGTGCACCTGGTGTCCTGTGTTGTCTCCTGCCCCCCTCACCTGTGTCTTGTTGTGCTGATTAGTGTGTGTATTTAGGCTATGTTTCCCTGTCTGTTAGGAGGCTGGTAGTGTGGGTGAGATCCTTGAGGCTGGTGGCTGTGTGCACAGGAACAGCAAGATTTAGGCTGTGTCCTGTGCTGACATTTTAATAAATGCCCACGTCGGGTTATATTTTTGGACATTCTGCCTCTGCCTCCTTGCTTGGTCTGGGCCGCTCAACGGTCAGCTTCACACAGACCAAGGAAAGCAAAACAACGAAGATAAAGAACAAACGATCAAGAACAGAACAGAGGACACGAGCAGGGAAACCAGACAGGAAAATAGACAAAGGAATACAGGCCGATATACACACACAAACAAACTAATTCATTTGTATTCATCACACATAATGTTCAACCAATGGTAATCAATGTTTTTCTTTCATTCGGACTAAACCTAGAGTAATATACACATAACTACCAGTCAAATTATACATTTTTCATGTTTCATGTTAACTTAAAAAATCACAACAAAAAATGTACAAAATGTAATACATGTTATGATTGCAGAATTTGATGAGGCAAAGAAACTGTAGATTGTAAGCCTTTGTGTCTGCTAGTCTCATGTTTTACTGTAATTAAATTGAATATAAATGAAATACATGTATTTCCATGAGTAAAAGTGTCTGCAAACTGACCTGAGAGGAGGATCTTGCTGCTGCGTTTCTCTCCATGCTTCTTCTCCGGATGTTTCTCTGAAGTAAACTCTAACTGGCCCTAACCCTAAATATAACCCACTTTCACACCTCTCCCCACTTCCTGCAGACCCTCCTCCGCCAAATTTAAATTTGCAGCAATTGTTCAGCGACCGCTCCTCTTGGATTTGACTTGAAACCTTCCCAGACAACAGGAGGAAGGTGTGAATCCGACCTTTGATGTCCTGTCCTTCTCCTTCTCCTGAGACGACCCCCCCCCCCCCCCCCCTGAGCCACAACACCTCTGCTAACTGAGCCTGATCCAAGACTCTGGTTGGGAGAGTTACTTTAAAATGGGGTTTTAGGTAAGACAACAGAACAATGTGAACTTAGAAAATAAGAGATCAAGATATTTATGATCAAACATTATTTAATTTATAGAAAAACCTGCAAAAAAACCAATGAGGGGCTTGTAGCTGTTTATCTGTCTGAGAATGAGGGAAGTCACCTTAAAATCCACCAGCCAATCACACTGGAGAAAACCCATACTGTTGAGAAACATGTGGGAAACAAATGTCTCTTTGTGGTTCCCTTAAAGCCCCACACCAGTATGGTTCATCTCCCGTGTGAATAGGATGATGTCAAACTGTAAAAATAAGCAGTGCTGATCAAACATTAATCAAGATTCTGTTACTGTTATGTGTATTTCTGCCTAACTTCAAGCAGAATCTTTCGAAGCTCGGATCACACTGTACAAATACTTCTGTAGTCGTGTTGCCTTCAGGGACTTTAGGTATCCAGAGGAATATTGTACTTTTTTAACACAAAACTTGAATTCTCAAATATATATTTATTTTTTCAAAATAAATTGACTGTGAACACAGAAAAGAAATGGCTGTCACGATGAAGTTAAATGATGAACATGAGATGAATCAGATTATATCAGAGTTTCACAAATAAGTGTCTCTCTTCTCAAACCCAACATGTAAAGCAGAAAACAGACATTTAGAAATGTAAATGTGGAGTAGTTGCTCAGAGACGACTCCTCTCAGACTTGTGAAACTTCCAGGAACAAAAGGATGGAGGTGTGAACACACTAGCCTTCATCCCTCCCCCTAAATCCTACCCTTGATACCCCCTCCTCTCCAAAGATGACCCCAGTCTAGTCTACTTCAAGTACTTTAGCTTCAAATGGCCTTTAAAATTCTGCATTCAGAAAGGAGATTATCAAGAATAAATGTAACGATGCAGCACAAGATGTAAATATGTATTCAACGACCCTCCTTCACCGCAATTCAATGGAAGATGCACTTTCATATTTAAAACCTTTAACTAAACACCGTTCTCCAGAAATAGTGACTCAGTGAGTTTCAGTTCTAACCTGGATAACTGCGACTGAATCTCACATTACAAGTATCCTTAGTGTCTCTCTTCTGATACCCAACGTGACTTAATGTTTTAAAGATCACTTAAAAAAAGACAAAAAAGCGAACTCAAACATTTATATTGAACATAAATGTGAAATAAAAAAATTCAGTGAATGTTGAGCAACTAAACATAGCAAGAACCTTTCTTAACTCGATGCTCACTAAAATTGCAACTGCACACATAACGGATGATGGATTAAGAATTATTATACATACAGACTATATTAAGAACTGTATGTAAAAGATCCAGAGATGCTTCTATTTACAGATGTTCCCTTAACGTCTCATTCACAGGCTGCTGGTAGACAGATCATCGTTACTTTCAGCCTCTCAGAAACAGCACAATGTTGCTTTATCCAAATCAAAACACATTTGATCAACCAGAGCACTCACATATAGAGCTAAGTGTGTGAGGACAGCAGGGTTTTGGGAGGTCTGAATGTAGTCCATAAAAAACCTGTTTTTAGAACGTAAAGTCACTGTTGGTCAGCTTTACATTTGGAGAAAAGCAGGAGGAATGCTAGACTCAGAAAAGGATCAGATGGAGGCAGAGTGAGTGCGCTGGTGGACTTTAAGATTACTACCACGAGAAAAGGTTTTCCCACACTCTTCACAGCTGTGTAGTTTCTCTCTTGTGTGAATGCGATAATGGCTCTGAACTCTTCTTCATTTAGTGAAATCTTTCCCACATTGGTCCCCGCTGAAAAGTTTGGGTTCCTTTCTTCTTCTCTGTTTCTAAAAAAGACAGACGGATAAAGAGTCAGTGAGAGGCTGTGATGCAGATGTATCTAAAAATAAGAGTCTGTAAAATAAACCCCACAAAGTTCACAGTAGGAAAATATAATGCGGATGTATTTGTATTAACTATTTCTGAACTTGAGACTGACTTACTCTCTTTTTAGAGTTTTTCAAATCTCACAGCCTTCTTTACTCACACAGAGAATACAATAAATAAACTGGTTACATGATAAAACACTTTAAAATATCCCTCGGTTAAAACAGGTAAAACTTTTTGTTCCCCTTATTTTGTAAACATTAATGGCATTAAAAGTAAATTACAATTGAATGTACTGAATTAATAATAATAATAATAATAATAATACTTTTTTAGTCTCATTCTATTATTTGTTCTTAGTTAATCAAGGCCAAGCTTAAAAATATAATGCAAAGTGATTGGAAGTAATGATAAGGTATTAAATAATATTGTAATGATGAGTAAAAGAGTCTCTTTGTGTCGACAAATTTAATGGGAAAAATAGAAAACAAGGTTTCGATCAGATTTACTGACAAAATAGAGAAAAAAGCATGCGTCACATTTTAGCCTAATTAACAAATCATAATCACTGTGCACAATCACAACAGCAGATGAAACATATCCAGTAAAATAAAATAAAAAGAGGCTCTATCAATCGGAAATGAACATTATTCTATAAAAAATACAGTCAGTGAGCAATGACGTTTGAGTCTACCTCACAGTGATTATAGGGAAGTACAAACATAACACTACAACAGGATATGCATCTCAACAGGACGTGTTTTGACATTTTCAGGTGCGCACTTCTGCAAATGTGAGTATTATTCACAGAATTAACGTGTAGCATATATACAGATATGCTCACAAAACTAATATACCTGAGAAGCACTAAAGCAATCAATATTTTTCCATCACCATCAGAGCGTAAGCTATGCTCTGAGAAAAGGTTAACGGTGTGCAGCGTGTGTGCGTTGGTGGACTTTGAGATTACTACGCCGAGAAAAGTTTTTCCCACAATGTTCACAGCTGTGTGGTTTCAGTCCCGTGTGAACCAGTAGGTGGACGGCAAGGTGATCCTGCCGGGAAAACGTTTTCGCACAGTGGTCACAGCTGTATGGTTTCTCTCCGGTGTGAATACGCCGGTGTGTTTTTAATTGAACCCTCTCTCTAAATGTGGAGCTGCACTGGTCACAGCTGTATGGTTTCTTTCCAGTGTGAATGCTCTTGTGGCTTCTCAAGCCGGAGGTCTGTGAAAAGACTGCTCCACATTCCTCACAGCTGTACGGTTTCTCTCCGGTGTGAATTCGCTGATGCATTTTGAGCTGAGAACTCTGATTGAAAGTCTTCCCACATTGGTCACACCAGAATACTTTCTCTTTAGTGTGAACAACCCGATGAAGTCTTAGATAAGTTGTACTTTTAAAAGTTTTCCCACACTCGTTGCAGATGTGCGGTCTCTCTTCTTGGTGAATTACTTTATGCTTTGAAAGCTCACTGTGAGTGCGGAAGGCTTTGTCACATGTGTCGCAGATTTGCGGTTTCTCTCCTGTATGAAGCAGTTTATGGCTCACCATGGTTCCTGGATGAGAGAACCTTTTCCCACATTGGTCACAGCCATAGGGTTTCTCTCCAGTGTGAACGCGTTGGTGGAGTTTTAGCCGATTCCGGTAGATGAAAGTCGCCCCGCATTGGTCACAGTGGTGAAGACGTTTTCCGGTGTGAATCCTCTGGTGCACCTTTAAATACACAACAGTTGTGAAGGATTTGTCACAGTGCTGACAGCTGTGGTTTTTGGGTCCATCTTTTCTCCTCGGTTTCTATTCAAGACAAACAGAAAGTTGATCAGACAAAAATAAAACATTTCTTGAAAACCTTGAATAATTTTTTAGAGCTTCATTAATTTTTTTATACTGTTTTTCTTGATAATATAGAAAAATGAATCTTTGTTTTTGACATTTTTCTATTTTTCGGGACAAAATATACTTTTTCAAGTTACTGTGGTCCACACATTTGTTGTTGTTGTTTGAATTCCTTTAACTGCAGTTACCCTTGGCTTCTTCTTGAGATTGGACACAGTTATTTTCGGGTTGCTACCATCCTCCTTCCTCGCCTTTTCCTCCCTCCTCTGTTCCTCCGTCCTCACCTCCTTGCTCCTCAGATTTTCCACCAGGCAGAATAACGTCCTCTCACACATATTCTGCAGGTGAGTTATCTGCAGGTATAGGGACAGGTAAGCTTTGTTATTTCTGAAAAGTCTGGCATTTTTCAACAAAAAAAAGACATAATTGTCACAGAGGGAGAGAATCAGGACAGAATGAAGAGGAGGCAAGTGGAAACAAAAGCAAGTTTAGAGTTATATAAAGCTGATACCAGACTGTGACGAAGGTAACTTCGTCACTATGGACTGACTGCTTCAGGCCGGGTAATTGTGTGCACCTGGTGTCCTGTGTTGTCTCCTGCCCCCCTCACCTGTGTCTTGTTGTGCTGATTAGTGTGTGTATTTAGGCTATGTTTCCCTGTCTGTTAGGAGGCTGGTAGTGTGGGTGAGATCCTTGAGGCTGGTGGCTGTGTGCACAGGAACAGCAAGATTTAGGCTGTGTCCTGTGCTGACATTTTAATAAATGCCCACGTCGGGTTATATTTTTGGACATTCTGCCTCTGCCTCCTTGCTTGGTCTGGGCCGCTCAACGGTCAGCTTCACACAGACCAAGGAAAGCAAAACAACGAAGATAAAGAACAAACGATCAAGAACAGAACAGAGGACACGAGCAGGGAAACCAGACAGGAAAATAGACAAAGGAATACAGGCCGATATACACACACAAACAAACTAATTCATTTGTATTCATCACACATAATGTTCAACCAATGGTAATCAATGTTTTTCTTTCATTCGGACTAAACCTAGAGTAATATACACATAACTACCAGTCAAATTATACATTTTTCATGTTTCATGTTAACTTAAAAAATCACAACAAAAAATGTACAAAATGTAATACATGTTATGATTGCAGAATTTGATGAGGCAAAGAAACTGTAGATTGTAAGCCTTTGTGTCTGCTAGTCTCATGTTTTACTGTAATTAAATTGAATATAAATGAAATACATGTATTTCCATGAGTAAAAGTGTCTGCAAACTGACCTGAGAGGAGGATCCTGCTGCTGCGTTTCTCTCCATGCTTCTTCTCCGGATGTTTCTCTGAAGTAAACTCTAACTGGCCCTAACCCTAAATATAACCCACTTTCACACCTCTCCCCACTTCCTGCAGACCCTCCTCCGCCAAATTTAAATTTGCAGCAATTGTTCAGCGACCGCTCCTCTTGGATTTGACTTGAAACCTTCCCAGACAACAGGAGGAAGGTGTGAATCCGACCTTTGATGTCCTGTCCTTCTCCTTCTCCTGAGACGACCCCCCCCCCCCCCCCCCTGAGCCACAACACCTCTGCTAACTGAGCCTGATCCAAGACTCTGGTTGGGAGAGTTACTTTAAAATGGGGTTTTAGGTAAGACAACAGAACAATGTGAACTTAGAAAATAAGAGATCAAGATATTTATGATCAAACATTATTTAATTTATAGAAAAACCTGCAAAAAAAACCAATGAGGGGCTTGTAGCTGTTTATCTGTCTGAGAATGAGGGAAGTCACCTTAAAATCCACCAGCCAATCACACTGGAGAAAACCCATACTGTTGAGAAACATGTGGGAAACAAATGTCTCTTTGTGGTTCCCTTAAAGCCCCACACCAGTATGGTTCATCTCCCGTGTGAATAGGATGATGTCAAACTGTAAAAATAAGCAGTGCTGATCAAACATTAATCAAGATTCTGTTACTGTTATGTGTATTTCTGCCTAACTTCAAGCAGAATCTTTCGAAGCTCGGATCACACTGTACAAATACTTCTGTAGTCGTGTTGCCTTCAGGGACTTTAGGTATCCAGAGGAATATTGTACTTTTTTAACACAAAACTTGAATTCTCAAATATATATTTATTTTTTCAAAATAAATTGACTGTGAACACAGAAAAGAAATGGCTGTCACGATGAAGTTAAATGATGAACATGAGATGAATCAGATTATATCAGAGTTTCACAAATAAGTGTCTCTCTTCTCAAACCCAACATGTAAAGCAGAAAACAGACATTTAGAAATGTAAATGTGGAGTAGTTGCTCAGAGACGACTCCTCTCAGACTTGTGAAACTTCCAGGAACAAAAGGATGGAGGTGTGAACACACTAGCCTTCATCCCTCCCCCTAAATCCTACCCTTGATACCCCCTCCTCTCCAAAGATGACCCCAGTCTAGTCTACTTCAAGTACTTTAGCTTCAAATGGCCTTTAAAATTCTGCATTCAGAAAGGAGATTATCAAGAATAAATGTAACGATGCAGCACAAGATGTAAATATGTATTCAACGACCCTCCTTCACCGCAATTCAATGGAAGATGCACTTTCATATTTAAAACCTTTAACTAAACACCGTTCTCCAGAAATAGTGACTCAGTGAGTTTCAGTTCTAACCTGGATAACTGCGACTGAATCTCACATTACAAGTATCCTTAGTGTCTCTCTTCTCATACCCAATGTGTCTTAGTGTTTTAAAGATCACTTCAAAAAGGACAAAAAAGCAAACTCAAACATTTCAATTGAACATAAATGTGAAATAAAAATGTTCAGTGAATGTTGGGCAACAAAAAATAGCAAGAACCTTTCTGAACTCGATGCTCACTAAAATTGCAATAAAGGATAATGGATTAAGAAGTATTATACATAAAGACTATATTAAGAAATGTATGTAAAAGATCCAGAGATGCTTCTATTTACAGATGTTCCCTTAACGTCTCATTCACAGGCTGCTGGTAGACAGATCATCGTTACTTTCAGCCTCTCAGAAACAGCACAATGTTGCTTTATCCAAATCAAAACACATTTGATCAACCAGAGCACTCACATATAGAGCTAAGTGTGTGAGGACAGCAGGGTTTTGGGAGGTCTGAATGTAGTCCATAAAAAACCTGTTTTTAGAACGTAAAGTCACTGTTGGTCAGCTTTACATTTGGAGAAAAGCAGGAGGAATGCTAGACTCAGAAAAGGATCAGATGGAGGCAGAGTGAGTGCGCTGGTGGACTTTAAGATTACTACCACGAGAAAAGGTTTTCCCACACTCTTCACAGCTGTGTAGTTTCTCTCTTGTGTGAATGCGATAATGGCTCTGAACTCTTCTTGATTTAGTGAAATCTTTCCCACATTGGTCCCCGCTGAAAAGTTTGGGTTCCTTTCTTCTTCTCTGTTTCTAAAAAAGACAGACGGATAAAGAGTCAGTGAGAGGCTGTGATGCAGATGTATCTAAAAATAAGAGTCTGTAAAATAAACCCCACAAAGTTCACACAGTAGGAAAATATAATGCGGATGTATTTGTATTAACTATTTCTGAAAATGAGACTCACTTACTCTCTTGTTAGAGTTTTTCAAATCTCACAGCCTTCTTTACTCACACAGAGAATACAATAAATAAACTGGTTACATGATAAAACACTTTAAAATATCCCTCGGTTAAAACAGGTGAAACTTTTTTTTCCCCTTATTTTGTAAACATTAATGGCATTAAAAGTAAATTACAATTGAATGTACTGAATTAATAATAATAATAATAATAATAATACTTTTTTAGTCTCATTCTATTATTTGTTCTTAGTTAATCAAGGCCAAGCTTAAAAATATAATGCAAAGTGATTGGAAGTAATGATAAGGTATTAAATAATATTGTAATGATGAGTAAAAGAGTCTCTTTGTGTCGACAAATTTAATGGGAAAAATAGAAAACAAGGTTTCGATCAGATTTACTGACAAAATAGAGAAAAAAGCATGCGTCACATTTTAGCCTAATTAACAAATCATAATCACTGTGCACAATCACAACAGCAGATGAAACATATCCAGTAAAATAAAATAAAAAGAGGCTCTATCAATCGGAAATGAACATCATTCTATAAAAAATACAGTCAGTGAGCAATGACGTTTGAGTCTACCTCACAGTGATTATAGGGAAGTACAAACATAACACTACAACAGGATATGCATCTCAACAGGACGTGTTTTGACATTTTCAGGTGCGCACTTCTGCAAATGTGAGTATTATTAACAGAATTAACGTGTAGCATATATACAGATATGCTCACAAAACTAATATACCTGAGAAGCACTAAAGCAATCAATATTTTTCCATCACCATCAGAGCGTAAGCTATGCTCTGAGAAAAGGTTAACGGTGTGCAGCGTGTGTGCGTTGGTGGACTTTGAGATTACTACGCCGAGAAAAGTTTTTCCCACAATGTTCACAGCTGTGTGGTTTCAGTCCCGTGTGAACCAGTAGGTGGACGGCAAGGTGATCCTGCCGGGAAAACGTTTTCGCACAGTGGTCACAGCTGTATGGTTTCTCTCCGGTGTGAATACGCCGGTGTGTTTTTAATTGAACCCTCTCTCTAAATGTGGAGCTGCACTGGTCACAGCTGTATGGTTTCTTTCCAGTGTGAATGCTCTTGTGGCTTCTCAAGCCGGAGGTCTGTGAAAAGACTGCTCCACATTCCTCACAGCTGTACGGTTTCTCTCCGGTGTGAATTCGCTGATGCATTTTGAGCTGAGAACTCTGATTGAAAGTCTTCCCACATTGGTCACACCAGAATACTTTCTCTTTAGTGTGAACAACCCGATGAAGTCTTAGATAAGTTGTACTTTTAAAAGTTTTCCCACACTCGTTGCAGATGTGCGGTCTCTCTTCTTGGTGAATTACTTTATGCTTTGAAAGCTCACTGTGAGTGCGGAAGGCTTTGTCACATGTGTCGCAGATTTGCGGTTTCTCTCCTGTATGAAGCAGTTTATGGATCACCATGGCTCCTGGAAGAGAGAACCTTTTCCCACATTGGTCACAGCCGTAGGGTTTCTCTCCAGTGTGAACGCGTTGGTGGAGTTTTAGCCGATTCCGGTAGAGGAAAGTCGCCCCGCATTGGTCACAGTGGTGAAGACGTTTTCCGGTGTGAATCCTCTGGTGCACCTTTAAATACACAACAGTTGTGAAGGATTTGTCACAGTGCTGACAGCTGTGGTTTTTGGGTCCATGTTTTCTCCTCGGTTTCTATTCAAGACAAACAGAAAGTTGATCAGACAAAAATAAAACATTTCTTGAAAACCTTGAATAATTTTTAGAGCTTCATTAATTTTTTTTATACTGTTTTTCTTGATAATATAGAAAAATGAATCTTTGTTTTTGACATTTTTCTATTTTTCGGGACAAAATATACTTTTTCAAGTTACTGTGGTCCACACATTTTTTATTTTTGTTTGAATTCCTTTAACTGCAGTTACCCGTGGCTTCTTCTTGAGATTGGACACAGTTATTTTCGGGTTGCTACCATCCTCCTTCCTCGGCTCTTCTTCCCTCCTCTGTTCCTCCGTCCTCACCTCCTTGCTCCTCAGATTTTCCTCCAGGCAGAATAACGTCCTCTCACACATATTCTGCAGGTGAGTTATCTGCAGGTATAGGGACAGGTAAGCTTTGTTATTTTTGAAAAGTCTGGCATTTTTCAACAAAAAAAAGACATAATTGTCACAGAGGGAGAGAATCAGGACAGAATGAAGAGGAGGCAAGTGGAAACAAAAGCAAGTTTAGAGTTATATAAAGCTGATACCAGACTGTGACGAAGGTAACTTCGTCACTATGGACTGACTGCTTCAGGCCGGGTAATTGTGTGCACCTGGTGTCCTGTGTTGTCTCCTGCCCCCCCTCACCTGTGTCTTGTTGTGCTGATTAGTGTGTGTATTTAGGCTATGTTTCCCTGTCTGTTAGGAGGCTGGTAGTGTGGGTGAGATCCTTGAGGCTGGTGGCTGTGTGCACAGGAACAGCAAGATTGAGGCTGTGTCCTGTGCTGACATTTTAATAAATGCCCACGTCGGGTTATATTTTTGGACATTCTGCCTCTGCCTCCTTGCTTGGTCTGGGCCGCTCAACGGTCAGCTTCACACAGACCAAGGAAAGCAAAACAACGAAGATAAAGAACAAACGATCAAGAACAGAACAGAGGACACGAGCAGGGAAACCAGACAGGAAAATAGACAAAGGAATACAGGCCGATATACACACACAAACAAACTAATTCATTTGTATTCATTACACATAATGTTCAACCAATGGTAATCAATGTTTTTCTTTCATTCTGACTAAACCTAGAGTAATATACACATAACTACCAGTCAAATGATACATTTTTCATGTTTCATGTTAACTTAAAAAATCACAACAAAAAATGTACAAAATGTAATACATGTTATGATTGCAGAATTTGATGAGGCAAAGAAACTGTAGATTGTAAGCCTTTGTGTCTGCTAGTCTCATGTTTTACTGTAATTAAATTGAATATAAATGAAATACATGTATTTCCATGAGTAAAAGTGTCTGCAAACTGACCTGAGAGGAGGATCCTGCTGCTGCGTTTCTCTCCATGCTTCTTCTCCGGATGTTTCTCTGAAGTAAACTCTAACTGGCCCTAACCCTAAATATAACCCACTTTCACACCTCTCCCCACTTCCTGCAGACCCTCCTCCGCCAAATTTAAATTTGCAGCAAATGTTCAGCGACCACTCCTCTTGGATTTGACTTGAAACCTTCCCAGACAACAGGAGGAAGGTGTGAATCCGACCTTTGATGTCCTGTCCTTCTCCTTCTCCTGAGACGACCCCCCCCCCCTGAGCCACAACACCTCTGCTAACTGAGCCTGATCCAAGACTCTGGTTGGGAGAGTTACTTTAAAATGGGGTTTTAGGTAAGACAACAGAACAATGTGAACTTAGAAAATAAGAGATCAAGATATTTATGATCAAACATTATTTAATTTATAGAAAAACCTGCAAAAAAACCAATGAGGGGCTTGTAGCTGTTTATCTGTCTGAGAATGAGGGAAGTCACCTTAAAATCCACCAGCCAATCACACTGGAGAAAACCCATACTGTTGAGAAACATGTGGGAAACAAATGTCTCTTTGTGGTTCCCTTAAAGCCCCACACCAGTATGGTTCATCTCCCGTGTGAATAGGATGATGTCAAACTGTAAAAATAAGCAGTGCTGATCAAACATTAATCAAGATTCTGTTACTGTTATGTGTATTTCTGCCTAACTTCAAGCAGAATCTTCCGAAGCTCGGATCACACTGTACAAATACTTCTGTAGTCATGTTGCCTTCAGGGACTTTAGGTATCCAGAGGAATATTGCACTTGTTTAACACAAAACTTGAATTCTCAAATATATATTTATTTTTTCAAAATAAATTTACTGTGAACACAGAAAAGAAATGGCTGTCACGATGAAGTTAAATGATGAACATGAGATGAATCAGATTATATCAGAGTTTCACAAAAAAGGGTGTCTCTTCTCAAACCCAACATGTAAAGCAGAAAACAGACATTTAGAAATGTAAATGTGGAGTAGTTGCTCAGAGACGACTCCTCTCAGACTTGTGAAACTTCCAGGAACAAAAGGATGGAGGTGTGAACACACTAGCCTTCATCCCTCCCCTACATCCTGCCCTTGATATCCCCTCCTCTCTAAAGAAGAATAAAAGTAACGATGCAGCACAAGATGTAAATATTTATTTAACGACCCTCCTTCACCGCAATTCAATGTTCACTGTTTTCAGAAGGAAAACGAGGACGGAACTGCAGTAGTTTCTACAAGGACCACTATTGCGGTAAGCATGTTTTAACTTCCGGTTGTTCTTGTCACCTCCGGGTATCCTGTTCTGCTGCTGATAGCTTATTATCTTAACTTAATCGATCGTTTTAATTAGTGATGGCGAGATGAAGTCTTATGAAGCTTTGAAGCTTTCCAGCCAATTGGTTCGCATTTGAACACAAACCCCCTGTTGGTCAAAGTGTGTAAAACAGGCAGATTGGACATCTCAACCGTGTGCTCTATCTCATACCGAGTTCCCATTGAGTAAAGCCTTAGAATAACTCTAAACAACGAACATTAAATCATATTTTCATGTTAACAATATTGTATTTATTCCAGTTTAATGATTGTGATTGAAAAGCCTAAGGAGGCTGGTAAACATTGCAAAGAGGGATTAGTATTCCTTAATAATATTCGTAAACTTAAACATGTTGTAGCCGGAGAAAGGCTAAACCATATCAAATAATACATCTGTTAACTACATTATCTCATTTAGCTTTTATAAACAAAAAATACGTAATGTTCAGTCGTTGAACCAGGGACCCTGCGGCATGAGTAAACTGCTTTCAAGCTGAGCCACAGCACACACACTAAAGCTCCCTGAAAACACTGCAACATATGTATTCCTGTATTTATTGATGGCCAGAGCGGGCGACGTTGAGGCGCATCTTAAACTGCTGGCTACAAATAAACGTAAATACAGTAGGATTGTTATTCACGTCGGTGGTAATGATGTTCGTATACGCCGATCAGAATGCACCAAACTTAATGTGGAGTCGGTGTGTAGTTATGCTAAAACAATGTCGGACACCGTAATCTTCTCTGGTCCCCTCCCCAATCTGATCAATGATGACATGTATAGCCGCATGTCATCATTTCAGCGCTGGTTGTCTTGGTGGTGCCCAGCAAACAATGTGGGCTTCGTAAATAATTGGACAGCCTTCTGGGGAAAACCTGGTCTGATTAAGAGAGACGGCATTCATCCTACTTTGGAAGGTGCCGATCTCATTTCGGCAAACATTTCAGGGCTTTGTGGACTTAATCCATGACAAACTGGAGTTGAGACCAGGAGGCGGAGTCGCAGTCTTACACGCTTCTCTGCGCTCTCTCCTAGGCAGTCATCCATAGAAATCCCGAACCCAATAAAATACCCAATATTAGCGGTGTGTGTGTCTGCCCAAGGACAAGTTAAGGTAAAACCTAATAGAGGTGTCATACATAATAACCTAATAAAAGTAAATGTAACAACTACTACAGTGCAACAAAACAGGAAGATTAAATGTAGTCTCTTAAACATAATGTGAAGCTGACCGTTGAGCGGCCCAGACCAAGCAAGGAGGCAGAGGCAGAACGTCCAAAAATATAACCCGGTGTGGGCATTTATTAAAACTTGAGCACAGGACACAGCCTCAATCTTGCTGTTCCTGTGCACACAGCCACCAGCCTCAATCCTGCTGCTGCTGTTCACGTGAGCCCAGCCTGCAGCCACCAGGATCTCACACACACACACACTCCCTGCCAGCCCCTCAACAGACAGGGAAACAGAGCCTAATACCCACACTCTAATCAGCACAACAAGACACAGGTGAGGGGGGAGGAGACAACACAGGACACCAGGTGCACACAATCAACGGCAACAGACATGGGGAAAGGGGAACACATTTCAAAAATAAAATACAATAAACACTACATCAATAAATAGTATAAATTGTATAAAAATGCCCGAAGCCGTCAGTTCACAGTGACGAAGTTACCTTCGTCACACATAAGATCTCTAGCATCTAAAGCAATATTGGTAAATGATTTAATATCAGATTATAATATTGATATATGCTGTCTCACTGAAACTTGGTTGAGACATGAAGAATATGTCAGCATAAATGAGGCCACTCCACCCAGCCATATCAATACTCATATTGCCCGAGGCACGGGCCGAGGAGGTGGAGTTGCATCTTTGACTCAAGTTTACTTATCAATACTAAACCAAAATTAAATTATACCTCCTTTGAAAGTCTCGTTTTTAGTCTTACGCATCCGACCTGGAAAACTTTGCAGCCAATCTTATTTGTTACAGTGTACCGTGCACCAGGTCCTTATTCAGAATTCTTATCTGAATCCTCTGAGTTTTTATCAACTTTGGTTCTTAAAACAGATAAAGTAATTATCGTAGGTGACTTTAATATTCATGTTGACGATGATAAAAATAGCCTTACTGTTGCATTTAACTCTATATTAGATTCTGTTGGTTTCCGTCAGAGTGTAAATAAACCAACCCACTGCTATAATCACACTCTCGACCTTGTTCTGACTTATGGTATTGAAATTGAGCAACTATTAGTCGAACCGCATAATCCTGCTTTATCCGACCATTTCTTAGTAACTTTTGAAGTACTGTTACTAGACTACAAAGCATTAGTCAAAAGCTCCTGCAGCAGAAACCTATCTGTTAGTGCTATGGCCAAATTTAAGGAAGAGATTCCACCAATACTTAACTCGATAGCATGTCTGCATGTAAGGGAGGAAACTTATACAAAATGTACACCACCCCAAATTGATCATGTTGTTGATCGTGCTACAGATGCGCTGCGAATAAAATTAGACTCTGTTGCTCCTTTGAAAAAGAAGAAAATAAAACAACATAGATTAGCTCCATGGCATAATGCCGAAACCCGCAAAATAAAGCAAAAGTCGAGACAACTTGAAAGGATATGGCGTTCCACTAAACTTGAAGAATCTCGTTTAATTTGGCATATTACTCTCAATGAATATAAGAAAGCACTGCGTAAAGCGAGAGCAGCCTACTACTCTTCATTAATAGATGAGAATAAGAATAATGCAAGATTTCTTTTCAGCACTGTAGCCAGGCTGACAGAGAGCCACAGCTCGATTGAGCCTTCTATTCCCATAGCACTCAGTAGTAATGATTTTATGTGCTTTTTTAACGATAAAATTGTTACTCTTAGAAACAAAATGAATGACCTCTTGCCTTTGACCAGTATAGTGTTATCAATGGCTCCCGGAAGCGTGAGTTCTAATATTACACTAGATATTAAACTAGAATGCTTTTCAGCCATAAACCTTGAACAATTAAATTCAATGATTCTCTCTTCTAAACCATCAACGTGTATCTTAGACCCAATTCCAACTAAGCTGTTGAAGGAAGTTTTTCCATTAATTAGCACTTCTTTATTAAATATTATGAATATGTCTTTATTATCAGGCTATGTTCCACAATCATTCAAAGTAGCAGTGATAAAACCGCTTCTTAAAAAGCACAACCTCGATCCAGAGGTTTTAGCCAATTATAGACCTATTTCTAATCTTCCGTTCCTCTCAAAAATTCTTGAGAAAGCGGTCGCAAAACAGTTGTGTGATTACTTAAAAAACAATGATTTATTTGAAGATTTCCAGTCTGGCTTTAGAACACATCATAGCACAGAGACAGCTCTGGTTAAAGTCACAAATGACATTCTAATAGCCTCTGACAAGGGACGTGTCTCTATTCTTGTTTTGATACTAGAGCACTTAGTTGGCATACATGGAACTGCTTTAGACTGGTTTAGGTCCTATCTATCTGAACGCTCTCAGTTTGTACGTGTCAACGATGAATCTTCCACGCAAACCAAAGTTAGCCATGGAGTGCCACAGGGCTCAGTGCTCGGACCTATTTTGTTCACATTATATATGCTTCCGCTAGGCAATATTATAAGGAATCATTCTGTACATTTTCATTGTTATGCGGATGATACTCAACTATATTTATCAATCAAGCCTGATGAAATGAATTATCTAAATAAAATTCAAGACTGCCTCAAGGACTTAAAAACGTGGATGACCTTAAACTTTTTTTTTTTTTTGAACTGTTTATTTTCCTCTTAACAAAACAAGACAAGACATATCCTGACATAGGACATTTTCATTCAAATGGCAGATGATTACATGACAAAGCAAAGTATAGTTAATATTTAAATAAAGCAAATCCAGTATAAATTGAAATAATTAAGTAAATAATATAAATAAATACAAACTGGGATATAAAAATAAATAAACTAAAATCAAATACATATTAATGAAAGCATTGTACATAGGGATTGACATCTTTGGCACAGCAGGATCAGTTACACAGGGATTTTTTCCCTAGTGTTCATCTTAAGTTCAGTTCAGTTTCAACAACCCTCTTCAACCAGCGATACATCCAGATATATTTTTAACACAGTTCCATCTTTGGGTAAAAGAGTCCATTTTTATCTGCAGGCTCGCCGTGATTCTTTCCATCGTGTAGACTTGTTTAAGTCTGTGCTTCCACTGAATGATTGTCGGAGATTTTACATTTTTCCAGTTCACAGTTATAATCTTTTTGGCAATTAATAACAGTATCCGTAATATGTACCTCTGGTCTGAATCGTAAATGTCTGTAGGTATAGCTCCGAGCAAGAACAACATGGGCTCCAGAGGAACAGTCATTTCCAGGATGTTGCTAATCTCCTCTTTAACAGATTTCTAAAATCCTTCAAATACTGGGCAATCCCAAAAGATATGTGTATGATCCCCTATTTTTCCGCATTTCCTCCAACATAATGCGACTGATGGTCCTTGTACATATTTAGAAATCAAAAAAAGAGTGTTAAAAAATCTGATTTTCAGCTTCCAATCAAACTCTTTCCATAACTGACTATTAATTCCTTTATGACTGCCCACACAGAAGCTTTCCCAGACTGCATCTTCGATTATAATGTTTAGTTCCAATTCCCATTGATCTCTAACATTCCAGGTGTTTTGGGAGTCGTCTGCCATAAGCCTCTTATATAAGTGAGAGACACGTTTCTTATTTGGGAAGCATTTTTCTGCAATACTAATAAAATATTCTTCTATAATGTTTGGATTTTTTTTTGATTGCTTCTCTTTCCTTGTGGCTTGTAATATAGTGTCTTATCTGGAAGTACCTATATAAATCATTTGACGGGAGCCCATATTGTTCTTGAAGTTGGGAGAAGGATTTGACATCTGTTCCATCAAACATTTGGTTCATTGTGATAAGACCTTTATCGGCCCATCTTTTAAAACCTCCATCCCTTACAGATGCCTCTATATTGCCTATAGTTGGCATGGCTCTTGATATTGATTCTGGGCTCCTGAAATGTTTTTTAACTGCCGTCCACAACTTCAGGGTATGCCCTATCCATTCGTTCTCAATCTTAACTTTCTTGACAGATTTTATATCAATAAAAGGCAAAATTGATAACGACAACCCCTTCGTTGCACTCTGCTCAATCTGTGCCCATCCTGTTTCCCGTCCTTTCTAATCCAGGCCACTATTGCCGTTAAGTGAGCAGCCCAATAATAATATTTCAAATTTGGCAGGCCTAAGCCTCCCTTCTCTTTTGGTAGAAAAAGAGTTTTAAGTCTTACTCTGGGTCTCTTATTCTGCCAAATAAACTTAGATATAAGTCTATTTAACATGTTGAAGATGGAGGCTGGAATTCCCACGGGAAGGGATTGAAATAGGAAGAGTAATCGAGGAGTAGGTTCATTCTTACAGTTTCTACCCTTCCGAATAGCGACAGGGGGAGAATTTCCCACCGTATCATGTCATTCTTTATTTGCTTTATTAATGTATTATAGTTAGCCTCAAATAAATGCATAGGGTGGTGAGTAATGATAATCCCTAGATATCTAAACCCCTGCTTGGACCAGCGGTAAGAAACATCCTTGTTTAATTGTGTAGGCCAACTCCCTGTTATCATCATTGCTTCTGATTTAATTGGATTAATTGTGTATCCTGAAACTGCCCCATACTTAGACAAGCACTGCATAAGAGCTGGAATAGAAGATAGGGGGTGTTTTATAAAGAGTCAAATGTCATCTGCAAATAAAGATATTTTATGTATTGACCCTCCCTCGTCCGCTATTCCTTGAATCTGTTTATTTTGGCGTATAGCCTCCGCTAAGGGTTCAATACTGAGTGCGAAAAGAAGAGGTGACATTGAGTCGCCCTGCCTCACCCCCCTTTCTACTTTAAAAAAATCCGAACAATGCCCATTTACTCTTATTATTGATTTAGGATCCTTATAAAGCAAACTAATCCATGTAGTAAATGTTTCTCCAAAACCCATTTCCAATAATGTTTGTTTAAGAAATAGCCAGTCCACTCTATCAAACGCTTTCTCAGCATCTAGGCTGAGAAGCATTGAAGGTTGTTTATCTTTTGCCGCTATTGATTGAAGGTTTAAAGCTCTCCTCACATTATTTGTCCCTTGACGACCTGAAATAAATCCTGTCTGGTCCGGTTTTATCAACTTCTTTAAAATATGTTGTACTCTGGTTGCTAAGATTGAAGTTAATATTTTGTAATCAACGCATAGAAGACTTATGGGGCGATAACTAGTGCACTGTATGGGGTCCTTTCCCTCTTTATGCAGGACTGTGATGATAGCTTCTGACCACGATTTTGGGGGGTCTCCTGTATTTAATACATAATTGTATACTCTACATAATATAGGGGAAAGATCATTTATGAAGGCTCTATAATATTCACCTGCAAACTCATCTACTCCCGGTGATTTGTTGTTTTTTAGTTTAGTAATAGTTTCCTTAATTTCCTCCTCTCTGATAGGCTCTACTAACTTAGATGCTTCGTCAGTTGCCAGTTTATTCATATTGAGGGGCTTTAAAAATTC
This sequence comes from Gymnodraco acuticeps, assembly GCF_902827175.1. Lineage (NCBI taxonomy): Eukaryota > Metazoa > Chordata > Actinopteri > Perciformes > Bathydraconidae > Gymnodraco > Gymnodraco acuticeps. The sequence continues at coordinate 137,863 of NW_022989911.1, forward strand.
ACTAATTCTTTCTTCCTTAAATTCCTGATCTTCGCTTTTATACAGTTGCGCATAATATTTTGCAAAAGCATCTGATATTTCCCTAGGATCTGTTTCTGTCTGGTTAGTTTCAGGATGTTTAATGTTGGAGATAATGCGGCTGGACTGGGCTTTTCTAAGTTGAAATGCCAATAATCTGCTAGCCTTATTTCCCATTTCGTAATATTTTCTATTTATGAACCTGAGGGCTCCCTCTGCTTTGTAAGTTCATTCTGCATCTAGCTTAATTCTAACTTCCTTCAACTTTTTGAGTACTTCCTCTTTTCTAGATGTCTTATGTTCCCTCTCTAATCTTTTAATTTCTGTTTCCAATTCTTGTTGTTTCGCCAGTCTTTGTTTCTTTCATTTAGATCCTATAGAAATAATGTTGCCCCTAATCGTGGCCTTACCAGCATCCCATAGCACCGAGGGGGAGACCTCACCATTATCATTCAAGGCAAAGTATTCAGATATTGCAGAACGTATTTCCTGTTTTATCCGGTTATCTGCCAATAGTGAGACGTTAAAGGGATAGTGGAAATGGAACCTCAAATAGTATTGTTTTAACTTATATACAAGCATAATTACGTACCAAAACAATCACACCTGATTAAAAAAATATAATAATTGCCTTACGCATGTTAGAAGCACTTTATTGCAGCTTCCCCGAAGTTTTTTAGAAACGAAATGTTCGACTCAGCCAAACCGGAAGTGACGAAAACTTAGGAAGACGATACGATAACAAACCATGGCGTCTATGCAGAATGAACGTGGAAGGGCAAATATACCAGACAAAGAAGAAGGATTGTACGAGGTATCCAGTGATGATAGCGAGTCAGAAACATCCTCTCGGCTTTCCTACGAAAATGTCATTTTAGGAACTGAATCTGAATCCGGTTCAGTAAGCGACGATGGTGACAATATTGAGCCAGAAGATGGACCATTACGTCCTTATTTGTTCGAGCCCGAGCCCGAGGTGATGGTTCACGGCATGGGCAATGGCGAGGATGACCAGGAGCAGGCGCCAGATGATGCACCCCTACGCACAAATAATCTTGACTGGTAGGTCCCTAAGCATAGCTCACGCATCTTAAGATCACCTGTAGCCTTTACAAATATTAATCATTGTTAACCAGTTAAGGCCGAAGGTCCCCCCAGTGGACCCCTCCCACAGTTTTTTTTCTCTCACATGTCTCAGGGCTTCTTAACATTTATGAAACTATTAATGTTTCATACCCTTTTAAAGGTAAGAAACTCCGCTAACTGACAATAAGAACAATTGTTAGCTAGAAAAAACACAAGAGTAATACCAAGCCTTTGAATTAGCATTGAGCGAAACAATGCTAACTAATGCTAACGCTTTTTTTACACACAACACACGGTAGAAATGCCCTTATTACTATCTTAACTGCACAAACAAGATATACGATTTAAAGCTGAGACTCCACAGATTCCACACATGTAATGTCATCACTGTAAGACCTCGAATTCCTGGAGCGATCAGCCAGAAAAGAGAAAGTAAACAACATCCGGTTCCAAAAATATTACAATAATTACGTCTTACCTTTTTTGATTTGTGATCAAAAGTTGTGTTCAACGGAATAAAAACGCATCTCGATACGCCATTCTCTGCATTTGCTGTCGCACTACAGCCATACAAAACACATCTATTCACCATAATAAAGGTCGGCTATTCACATGCAAATGCTATTGAATGTCCGCCATTGTTTGTGCCCGTCTTCCTATGCTCTCGTCATCACCCGAAGATTCCCGACGATTCCCGAAGTATTTCGTTTCATTGAGAGGGCGCAGTAAAATTGAAAATAAAATGAAACTAGGCGCATGAAATTAAAAAAAATTGTTTATTATGCTTATTTTTAATAAAAATACATAAGTTAAACCCAAAATTCGCGGATTTCCACTATCCCTTTAAGTCTCCAGTACTTAAACCATTTATCTAACCCCAGATTAATTTTCATAGAGACAGGACTGTGGTCTGAGATTGTTATTGGTTCAATTACACTATCTTTTATCCGGTATGTATCCTTTTTCGACACCAAAAAGTAATCTATTCTTGAATAACTTCCATGTACATGGGACATGAACGTAAAGTCTTTGTCACTTGGGTGTAGGTGTCGCCAGATATCAACTAATCCCAGCTCCATCATGTTTAAGACATTTCTGGACATTTTAGGCAGAGGTCTTATTGTTACGGGTAATCTATCCATTTTGTTGTTCAATGTGCAATTGAAGTCCCCCCCTATGATTATTATTCCCTCTCCATTATCTGCCACTAGGGCTGCAATCTTTAAAAAAATAAATCGCAGTCTTCATTTGGTGCATACACATTTAAGATAGTTATTTTTAGGCCAGCTATTGTTCCAATTAGCATAACATAACGACCCTCAATATCCTGGAGGACTTTCTCATTGTTATAGTTTACTGATTTGTTAGTTAAAATAGCTACTCCTCGTTTTTTACTCTTCCCACATGATGCACTATAGATCTGATCCACCCACTCTCTCTTTAATCTTAAATGTTCTATTTCAGATAAGTGAGTTTCTTGAATCAGAGCTACCGAGCATTCCATTTTCTTTAATTGTTCCAGAATCTTTTTCCTTTTAATCGGGTTGTTAATTCCCCTTACATTATAGCTAACAATATTTAAGTAAGCCATAATCTCTGTTTAGCATTAGAGTAAATAGCCCTGCCTGCTTGAAGACACGTGAAAAAACGTTGCCTAAATCGCATAAACAAAAACAAACTGTAGAACGCAACATCTGTCAGGAGAAACATACAACAAACACTTAAAACATCAAACTGAACTTCCACCTGTCCAATCAGCCACAGCAAGCGAACTATAGCTGTGACAGATCCCCACTGGTGCTGGGGCAGAGAGGTGTGACCACTGACCAGCCCTCTCTGTGGGGAAAGCACACAGAGTGCTAACCTGACCAATAATACACTAACATGTAAAAAAGGTCTAAGTGAGTGTAATTCACTCATTCCGAACTAAGGAAACGGGCTCCGCCAGAGCCTAGAATTGGTAAATAAAATATTAGAATAACTTATGAGAACAACTAATTTGTAGTATTTGCACACGTAACAACCACTTATAACCTTTTTCCACTGTCAATGTGTTACCGTTACTGTGTGCAGAACAGAGCCAACTCCCAACCTGTTTCAGTCACTTTGGTTTTTTAACGGGAGACTATTTAAGCTTCTTCTTGCAGGAATGTCCTGAGATCCGATGCTGACAGTACCGTGTCTCTTTTCTTCTTCCCGCTGCTCCTCCATCCGTCCTTTAACTCATCCTCCGTGCGTTCTCTTTCTCCGCAGCGCACTTCGACTCCGAGGCCTTTCAGCACCTCTGCAGCGCTGGACAGTGTGGTGTAGGTCTTCTCCCCCGTGCCCAGCTTGAGTTTTAACTGCGCTGGGTATATACACCTCGCCAGTATGTCCTTCTTTTTTAGCTGCTTGATGACTTCGTGCACCTTTGCCCGCTTCTTGTGTAACTCGGAGAGTAATCTTGATCAAAAAATATCCTTTTATCTTGGAAGGAGACCTGTCCCTGACTCCATGCCTGTCGTATCACCAGATCTTTAACCGCTGCGTCCAAAAATCTCACGATGATGTGTCTTGGAGGGGCTGTCGGCAGGGCCGCCCCTCCCTACAGGCCAATCACGCAGGCTGCATGGGGCCCCGCCTTGCGCAGGGGGCCCCGCCCAGCAGGGGCCCCGCCCAGAGGGCATCAGCTGCTATGCGCAGTTCTCCGCACACCCCCGCCCCCGCAAGAGTGAGAGGTGACAAGGGGAGAACGTCTGTAACCCGACACCATTGCAATGAATCAACATCTGACCAATCACGGCTTTGATACGGCCACTAGTGCAGGTGAAGAGATGTCGGTGAAAAGACAGTTTCAGTCCAGCGCAAGCTAGAGGGAAAAAAAAACAAAACATGAAGAAACTAGAGCATCACTCAAAGGTGGGTTATTGTATGAGTCAAATGTACAACTTGCAAATGTTGTATAAGTCAAATTGCCAATTGCCATATTAAAACATCAGCTGCATCACGACATGAAGAAGGCAGTCTCTGCAGAGCATACAGGCTAATGGAGATGCAGTTATTTCCAGCATTCTTTATTTACCATTCATTCAAGTATGTTATGCCTTTTATCTGCTGATGTACAGGAGGAAGAGTGATGCACTGTCTGTCTCGTTGGCTTACATAACAGTTAAAGTTTACAGCCTAAAAAACATGGAGGATTTTCCCCCCTTTTATTCATTTTTATGTCAATTTGCACATTTCATGGTGATGCTCAGCCTCTCCCCTTAACTCCTAACAGTCATCGTCATGGTGACGCTCAGCCTCTCCCCTTAACTCCCAACAGTCATTATCATGTCAACCACAACACAGAGAAATACTGATAGAAATGTGTGTGTAGTTGTTGACACATTGCTGACAGAGGGAACTAGAATACAGATTTAAGAAATATCATTTTTTGAGCATGTCATAAGCATGTTTTGTCTTGACTATATTACAACAATATTACAATACAATAATATAGTATTTATATTATTGAATTGATTATGATTATTATTATTAGTAGAAGTAGTTTATTTGCATTAAATATATTGTAATCTTTTTGAGGCTAGTATTTGGCAGGAAATGCAGACATATTCACCTGTAAACGCATACTGAACGACATACATGCACATTTACCATTTACCTCACAGTATAAAAAAGGAACTGTGTTGATAATGATAATAAACAGGAATTATATTTGCAAAGTAGCCTACTTTGTTTCCAAAAACTTTTTTTTTACTCCTATCGGTAGGGGGGGGGGGGCCTCATCTCACAATGTCGCTTGGGGCCCCAAGTTGGCCAGGGGCGGCCCTGGCTGTCGGGTCTCTATGTGGCGTAAACGGGGGTGAGCGGTGTGCTCTCTCTATCTTAATATCCGTTAGTGATGGTATTTTAAGCACCTTGTGTAACAGTTCTTTAATAAATTCTGCCATGTTTCCTCCCTCACTCCCCTCTGGTACCTGAAAGATTCTCACATTATTTCTTCTCGGTCTATTCTGCAAGTCGTCGCAGGTGGCTGAGAGGGCAATATCATGGGGAATCAGGTATCGGAGCGCCCTCTGATGCCGCACCGCTACGTCCTCGGCCATGCCGACTCTGTCCTCCAACTTTCCAATCCTCCCTTCATGTTCGCCCATTTGAACTTTTATATCTAGCACCGTCTGTTCCAGTCAATCCAGAGACATTTTTGTTTGATTATGCCCCTCTTTATGCCCCATCAACGTAACTTCATGGTCCGACTCGCACATGTTGCTATCTGTTGTCAAGCTAGCGCTAGCTGGGCTGGCCGGTCTCCGTTGTTTATCGGTTTTTTCCTTTGAGATATCTTATTTGTTGGGGGCTTTGTTTCTGGTTGACGAGCTCATCATGCAGGAGTGCTCTTTCTTATTTTTTAAAACGTCTTATATTACTAGTTGTCTCTATTTTTGTGTATAGTCTGGCGGAGCTCCACTTCTAAGCTGCTGCTTCTCCCATGACGTCACCGGAAGTCGTCGACCTTAAACTTTTTGATGTTAAACACGACCAAAACTGAAGTTATTGTACTTGGCCCGAAGAATCTACGAAACAAATTATCTAAAGGATATACTAACTATGGATGGCATTAATTTGGCCTCCAGTGAGACTGTAAGGAATCTTGGTGTTATATTTGATCAGGATTTATCCTTTAACGCCCACATAAAATCAATTTCAAGGACCGCCTACTTCCATCTACGTAACATTGCAAAAATCAGGCATATCTTGCCTCAAAACGATGCAGAGAAACTAGTCCATGCATTTGTTACTTCAAGGCTGGATTATTGTAACTCCTTATTATCAGGGTGTACCAAGAAGTCAGTCAAGTCGCTTCAGCTGATTCAAAATGCTGCAGCTTGTGTACTAACCAGAGTTAGGAAAAGGGACCACATTACTCCTGTTCTGGCTGCCTTACACTGGCTCCCTATAGAACACAGGATATAATTTAACATTCTTCTTCTCGCCTACAAAGCCCTTAATGGGCAGGCGCCATCTTACCTTAAAGAACTCATTATACCCTACTGTCCTACTAGGGCATTGCGTTCCAAGAATGCAGGGTTGTTGGTTGTTCCTAGAGTCTCTAAAAGTACAATGGGAGCCAGAGCCTTTTCTTATCAAGCTCCACATTTGTGGAATCAGCTTCCAGTTTGTGTTCGGGCGGCAGACACCCTATCCGTTTTTAAGAGTGCGCTTAAGACCTTCCTTTATGATAAAGCTTATAGTTCGGGCTGATTAGATCCAGCCCCTAGTTTTGCTGATATAGGCTTAGTTTGTCGGGGGACATCTTACTTCTTCCTTCTCTCTGTCTATACCTGTGTACTCTCATGTTCCCATTAACCCAGCTTCCCCAAATCTCTTTCTTTTTGGTGTCTATATACGCCGGGATCCGGAGTCATGGATGATCCTGTTGCTGCGGTCCTGTGTCCTGGATCACGAGCCCTGGATCTTGAGTCGTGGCTGTGCCTGTTGCTGTGGTCCTGGATGGATATCCTTGTGGATTCATCTTCCTATTATACACACATGCATTTCCAAACATTTGGTCTACCTATGTTGTAAATGTATTGTGGCATCTATTGCACGTCTGTCTGTCCTGGGAGAGGGATCCCTCCTCTGTTGCTCTCCCTGAGGTTTCTCCCATGCTCCCTTTAAACTGTGGGTTTTCTCCGGAAGTTTTTCCTTGTACGATGTGAGGGTCTAAGGACAGAGGGTCTAAGGACAGAGGGTGTTGTGTTATCATACTGATATTCTGTACAAACTGTGAAGACCACTGAGACAAATGTAACATTTGTGATATTGGGCTATATAAATAAACATTGATTGATTGATTGATATATATTACATTATGTATAAACTTGTGTTACCTTATTTACTAACGGTGTCTCAGCATCGAAACCGTAGTTTCGAATACACACCGGTGGTTTCTGACTTGGCTCGTTGTCAGCCGGTAACCAGCTGCCCAGACATTTAGAGGGGGAAACGGATGAAAACGGGGCTTCGGGTGCCGTGGGAAGAACCTCCGTGTATTCACGTTCTTCACAGTAATCAGTTAAATTGACAATGTATTGCATAGGCCTACAGACCAGCGCCATATAGATAGAATACAGACTAGATACTTTTCCTTTTCTGTCCACTTACTCTACTTTCGTACAGTGGCGATCGGGACGAATCCCGATGGGCCGGTACCGAAGTGGGCCGGCCGGACCACTCGGCCTACTCCGATCGACCCACTTCGGTACCGGTGAAATTGTAATCAGCTTAATGCTTGGCCCATGTATACAAGTGAACGTGTGGATCGCTTTATTTAGTGATTGGATACGATCGGAAAAACATTCCATGTAAACGGGGCTATTGATAGGTTGTCAATCTTATGTTTTTGAAAGTAGGCTAATACATTAACTGAAGGGGCTGGTCCGGGAGAGATGAGTCGTCTCTTCCAATTGGAAAGAGGGCGAGGCCCGCGTCAGAGGTCCACTCATCAGACAAGCTCCCTGAGAAAACCGTCATGAAAAAGTTTAGCAATGTTACGACTAGTATAATATGCTGTGATTGACAACCTGGATAGCCAGTCAGAAGCTAGAATGCCAACCTAGAGAGCCAATCAGAACCTAGAACGGGCTGCAGGGCTAACCAGACTATTATATTGTGCATAAAGTTAGATGCATTAGGATAGTCATATGCTCATGATATTCCAAGTTAAATTATATAATATTAATATTATCATTTTAAATAATAATATTAAATAATATTAATATGAAATAATAAGGACAGAGATTTGTGGCCAATTCACTATTGCATTTATTTTATAGGCCTGAATTAGACAAGCAGTTCCTTTCAGAATTTTGATATTGATATACTATTGGTAATTTAATTGATTGCTGATGTTCTTCTTATGCAGTTGACCCTGAGAAAGTGAGACAGCTGCAGTTATGGCTTGACTCTGGGGAATCTAGCCATAACACTATATGAGCATGGATGTATAATTTATCTGTAGGCTACAAGGGTGGTCGGCATGCGTGGGCCGGTGCGTCTGAACGTCCCGGGCAGAATTTGTGTCCCAGTCCGCCCCTGCTTTCGTATCTCTCTTCATACCTCCGCACTTCGCCTTGGCCATCACATTTTACACATACACAGACTCCAAAACCCACAACCCCTTGCGGCTGATACTCTTGAAGTGACAGGCCAAGGCTTAGGGCCCTTCTCACTTCGGTTAAATGGATTCCTTGCTTCCCTCACTTGCGCCGTTTCCCTGCGACTAGTCCCTCCCACCAGGGAAGCATGGAGAGATGAAAGGAAACCACGAGAAGCAGGGAAATTAGTTTTAAGAGCAATGGGACGTCCTTTCCTCCGGAGCGTCACGTGAAGCGACATCCATTTGTGATGACGCTGCACAGCTGACAGCAGGGTTGCGTTCCAATAGTCCATTTAGTTTAGGAACCTTCTTAACGGAGTGAAATGACCCGGAAGTACGTCAGTGGCAGCCATGATAAGTGCCGTTCCAATTCTCTAAATGAAAGGAAAGGAGGTTTCAAACTTCCTTTATAACCTCCTTTTGCTTAGGAACCACTGGACCTCCCTAACCGAAAGGAGAGGAGAAAATGCTGCCCCACAATGCATTGCAGCCGCAGCATTTGCCGTCACTCAACAGTCGGCCGTTCACGGAAACAACCGATTATGACGGAGAAATGATATCATGAAAGTTACGGTGCTTATTAAGCTTTTTAAAACGTATGTGGTAAGTTTCCAAAGTGCTTTGTTCTGAACGTTCATCAGTATTATAATCAAAGAGAGAAATATGAACGTTAGTTTTTACTGAAATGATCAAATAAAGTCAACATCTCACAGTCTTTACTGAGCTGTGGGGTTTGTTCAACTTGTAAAAGATGTTTGAATGGTGATATACACAGTGATAGATGTTAAGGACTAACGTTTATAATAAATACATCTGTATTGATTTAAGATCTTTTCATCAATCATACGTATTGGGATCATTTGTATTAATGTGGACCGGAGGGAGAGGGGGACGAGCAGAAGCTTCACTTTCCTTTTTATTTCAATTCCAGCTTTGGTCCTGAAGAATCTGTTTCTCTGTTGTCCCCGTTCATAAAGCATAAAGCAACAGCGTCAGAGCACAGAGTCTCTAGATGAGTTCACAGGAGTCCCTCGTTCTTATTGAACATCCATGTTGTAGTCCGCTGTATAGAGAACTGTAGTTTCCATAGTTTCCCCACAGCAGCAGACGCTCATTCAGGACGTCCGCTGGCGCATCATAAACACGTGGGAGAGTGAAAGTGCAGTCGATTCTCTAAAGTACCGCGGTCTCTTCTCCTAAGTCCTTTTGAATTCTCCTATCCACTATCCCTTAACCCCGTGACCTTTCACTCAGAGGTCAAGGAATAGGAGATAGGGTTAGAACTTAGGAGCTAATTTTTGGATTATCCGACCGCAGCCCAAGCCTGTAACACTTTCAATACAATTTCAAGCTAGTTTCAAAGATGTATTTGTAAAGTTGTGCTGTGTTTTGTACAATTCAGAATGAAATTGCTGTGCAAACGGACCCCCCTCCATGAATACACCACAAGTCCGTGCAGGCACGACCACGTTTCAGGTCAGCTGGACAGCAAGTTCGAATCCATGTTGGTTGTTCCAAAGGTCAGTATCATAATATTTAAATATTGATATGTAAGATACAAATACACATACATACATGCGTATATATATAATTATATAATATTTTCAGGAATTGAAGTCAAACCATCTGTGTGTACTGTTGGGACACAAACACATGATGATGCTGGGATTCAGTGCAACCTGCAGCTAAACCTAAAGGGACATCATTGATGAGGAAAAAGAGCTTGAGGCCGACAGTTACGTGCCGCAGTTGGTGCTTGTGTGTGTGCCTTTGTGTCTCTCTCTCCCTCTGATTGTCTGCAGGTGCAGCCTCTCCCCAGGTGCTCCCAATCCCCAATCAGCGCCCCCATAAAGGACCTGAGGAAGGCTGCAGTCGTTCTCCCCTTCTCCTCTGGCTGCATGTGTGCAGCCTGTGTGCAGCCTGTGTGCAGCCTGTGTGCAGCCTGTGTGCAGCCTGTGTGCAGCCTGTGTGCAGCCTGTGTGCAGCCTGTGTGCAGCCTGTGTGCAGCCTGTGTGCAGCCTGTGTGCAGCCTGTGTGCAGCCTGTGTTACGTGCTGTAGTGTAGGGTCTCTGTGTGAGGCCTAGTTGAACCTGTGTTCTGCTAATTGTTAGGAGATGTGCTCCAGTGTGTCTTTGTGTATTGTTTTATTAATTGTCTTTTGAAAGAAAGTTGTCCTTAGTTAAGTTTGTTTTGCAATTTGGCTGGTGAGCCTCTTTACTTTTGTATTAATTAAAACCTCACTTTGTGGCTTCAGCATTCAGGTTCCTCTCCTTTTTCTCTCGGCCGGTTATTTTGTGTGTTGTTACTTCCCTTTGTACCCCTAGATTCAGAAGGGAACGTAACACCGACAATAGCCAACATGAAGAGGATGATCAAAATGATCATCTTCCCATCAGACGTGGAATCTGATTCGTCAGCTGATGAGTATCGCTTTGTCATGTTTTTTAAATGTTGCTACATTATCATTATGCCGGGTCGGATCCAGCCATTTATTGCAGACTTGATCATTTTACTCTTTGTCCATTTCACAGGGACGGTGACAACCAGGACGACACTGATCCTCTTAGGAGTAAGCTTCTGCTTGTGTTCATGTCTTTCCTGATGTCACTATTCACCCATTGTCCGATGTGTAAAGAGAACTCGCCAGGTCGCCTTCGTAGAGCAATGGGCACATTTGTGGAAATCGATCAAAACTGCAAACATTGTGGTTTTCAAAGGTAATATTTTTAAATGATGACCATGCGAAATATGTATTAGAGAATGATATTTGTGGCCATGATTGACAGGTGGTCATATTCATGAGATACTCTTACAGGTTGTATAGTATGATAGAAAATGGAATGAATATATTTTTCTCACAGGTCATGGCAGAGTCAACCTTTTATTGATAAAACTCCTGCTGGAAATCTGCTGTTGTCAGCAGGAATTCTTTTTGCGAGTACATCACCAACAAAAGTGCTGAGGGTACTGAAGTCCATCAACTGCTACACCATCACAACAAGGACATTTCTGAATCATCCGATGAAATTCCTTCAACCTGCAATCAAGACAGTCTGGACCAAGAATCGGAACAACATTGTGCAGAAACTGAAGGAGACGAACAAAAACAAAGAACTGGTGTTAGGAGGGGATGGACGCTGTGCCAAGTATGGATCCTATACCATACAAGACCTCACAATAAACAAGGTGTTGGATGTTCAATTAGTGCAGGTCAGTATTAGTGAATGTATCCTATGTTATGAATAGCCTCCTCCAAATACTTTATAGCCAAACACAGCTGAGAATATTTTCTATCGAACACAAAACAATATAATTTCAGGAGTGGTTTTTTTTGGCCGATGCATTTCAAGCTGAAAGCATTAACCATGTTTACAAATATGACCACTGAAAATCAAATGCTCTATGATAGCCATCTTTATAAAATATATTACGTGTGTTCTGAATGTATTTCCAGAGTAATGAAGTCCCTTCAAGTGTCCACATGGAAAAAGAGGGGCTTGTGCGATGTGTCCAGTTCTTGGAGAGTGAAAACCTCGTCATGAAGACAATTGTGACAGACACACACAGATCAACAAATGGCTGAAGGAAAACCAAGAACATGTGGACCATCGGTTCGACGTTTGGCACCTTGCAAAAAGTAGGTTAATTTTTAAACTATAGTAGAATTATAATTCACTACAATTTAAAAAAAAAAAAAAAAATACTGCACTTTCTATTTTTTAGACCTAAAAAACTGGTAAAGCTTGCAAAGGACAAGCAATGTACCGATATTGGGGAATGGATACAATCCATTCTGAACCATCTGTATTGGTGTGCCGTATCAACTCCGGATGGAAATGGAGAAATTATTGCTGAAAAATGGCTGTCCCTCAACAACCACATTATAAACATTCACACCAAACATGGCAGAGTGTTCGAGAAATGTGCCCATGGTCGGCTGCCTGCAGCTCAGAACCCCAAGAAAAAATGTCTCAAAGCAGGTAATAATATTTTCTACGACAATGGACCACACATCAAATGTTGTGTTGGAATGTTTTTGTGTCTTCAGTAAAGAAAAATGATATGCAGTGAAGAACTAATATTTTTTCTATTGTCGTATATCCTTTTTTGATTGTGTATTTTCAGATTCAGTGCCAGCACTAAAGCTGAATAAAGTTGTCAGCCAGAAAGCTTTTGTCAGAGATGTCAAGAAGATGTCACCTTCACAGAAAGCCTACGGGGTGGAAGTATACCACAGTATAGTCAACCAGTTTGCCCCAAAGATGTATGCATACTCGTACACTGGCATGTATGTAAAGTATAATATGAATCTCATCAGAAAATACTAGACTTCAACTTTATTTACTTATTTATCTATTTGCCAAGTGTGCCTGCTACATTATCTCTCTCTCTTTCTCTCTCTATACAATACAATAAATGTATTTATTTTGTAGGTTGATCCTAGCAGCACTGCACTACAATGAGAACTCTGGCAGGAAGCATGCCAAAACCAGTACAAGGACAACTCCAATACACTGTGAAATTCCCCAAAGCAAAGAAAGGTGGTCATGTAGTTAGACGTGTGAATACAGCAGCTACATATGGTAAGAAAGTGAGAGTATAATAACATTAATTATACCGTTTTACCAAATTAATGAAAAACATTCAATCTTGGAAAACATTATTGTGTAAATATTGAAAATTGAGCTATGTGAGAATGGAGTGTACAGTTTCAACTACAATGATTACTTATGCAAAGTGCCTCAGGGCATGCTATGCATAATTGGGGGACTAGAAAATATAGTATATAATTCTTGATTATAAAACATCTTTTTTGCAGAGTATGTTACCGAACTCTTGACCGAGACTCTACGCTTGTGCGAAAACAATGTCAATGAGGAACCTTTCGATGTACCAGATCCATGATGATAGGCTGTCTGCAACACCCAAACATCCAGACAATTTGATTGGAATCCTGGGTGATCTATTACGCCGGTTATGTTTGCACCATCTCCCTCATATTCATTGAATTCCTCCATTTTGGCCACCATGGCATCCTTTTCTTGGCAGCATTGGCACTCTTCAATTGTTTCCATGATTGTACATTTTTCACATGTACACCTAAATGTACAAAAAATACTTCTGTGGTGAGTTCCAAGCCTAGCAGAGTGTGATGCAGTTACCTGAGCCAAGTGTCTATGAATTATAATCAAATGTTTATACCAGTCTGTGTTCTGTTGCCTGAGTGAAGTGTGCCTGCTATTTATTATTATTGATTTACTATTTATTGAGAATCTCTATGAATTAAAGTCAAATGTTTATACCAGTCTGTGTTCTGTTGCCGCACCGGATCTCCGCCAAATCCAGGATCATCGTCCCCATTTTCGCTCCCGTCTGTATCTCTACCGCTACTTGAATACTGTGGCTCAAACTGGTATGGTTCCACCACGTTAGACTCGCCCGCATGATCTGATTCCACCACACCGGCATCCTCTTCAATAAAATCCTCCTCTTCTTGAAAGTGCACCGAGGTTATTGACGACTCACTGTCACTCGATTCTGTCGAAATATCCGAGCCAGAGTCCGACATCAGCCATATAGTTAGTGTATTATTCAAAAAGTGTTCTACTCGTGACGTGCATTACATCACTAACCGGCGAAAGCTGTTTGGTCCGGAGCGGTCGTGTAACATCGGAAGCGAGCATGGAAAGTTGTAATAAATCACGATTTATAAATACAGCGGGCATATTGTCATTAATGACAAATGATGTCCCATTAATAATAGTATATATTATCCTAATAAGAACAGTATTGTCCTTCATTTCGTAAGCTCTTTAAGGGTTTTGAGTTAGCTTAGTCTTTTTTTGCACAATGTATAAAAAGTTCCTTTCTTGAATATCTGCAAGATTTTCCTCTCGTCATACCAATACTGCACATTTATTATTTTATTTTTAACGAATAGTTTGTCATTATACTGTGCGTATCATTATTTTTGAGTATATATATATATATTACATGTAGATATAGCTATATTTCAATTTTGTAATATTTTTGGTCCTTTTATTACAATTTAAATGATGTAATATTAATAACTGAAATGTATATAATGCCTTTCATAAACCCAAGGACACTTTATATATTGGACTCAAAGCAAATTAATTAATTATTCAAATATATAATAATACCTGCTCAAAATAATAAAAGGGGAAAACGATAAACGAAAATATAAATGACTAAATAAATAAAACTAATCAGAATACTATATGTATATATATTTGAATTCTCGTTCTATTATTTGTTGCTAGTAAACCAAGACCGAGCTTTAAAATATAATGCAAAGTGATTTGAAGTCATTATATATTTCTAATGATGAGTCAAAGAGTCTTTGTGTCGACAACTTTAATGAGAAAATAGAAAACAAGTTTTAAGTTTACAGCTCAGATTATTCCAGCAGCAAGAATCACATTTACTGAGAACACAGAAAACTAATGGCAGTCACAATGAAGTCAAATAATGAACATGAGATCATATTATGAAAACTTTATAATTACAGACTCAGGGTCCAGATAAAAGACAAGACATTACATATAATAAATTACATACACAGCATAAAAATAATTCATAGTTTAAGAATAATTTAAATCAGTGTCCTACAAAGAGACAACAAAACAAGAACGTCACAAATGTACTTTATCACTTCTCATACCTAACGTTTCTTAGTGTTTTGAACATCACTTTAAAAATAAAAAAGTACCAAAAAGGCAACTCAAGCATTTCAATTGAACCAAAACATGGAATAAAAACAATTCAGTGAACGTTACACACAGAAAAGTGTGAAACGGCTGGTTTATCTAAAATAAAAAAACATTTGTATTAACCAGAGCACTCTCATATAGAGCTAAGAGTGTGAGGACAGCAGGATTTTGGGACGTCTGAATGTAGACCATAAAAAACATGTTTATTAGAATGTAAAGTCACGGTTGGTCAGCTTTACATTTGTAGAACACAGGGGGAATGCTAGCTTGACTCAGAAAAGGATAAGATGGAGGCAGAGTGAGTGCGCTGGTGGGATCTAAGGGAACTGATCTGAGTAAAGGCTTTCCCACATTGTTCACAGCTGTGTGGTTTCTCTCCAGTGTGAATCCGATGATGGCTCTTAAGATGACCTGATCTAGAGAATGACTTGTCACACTGGAGACAGCTGTATGGTTTCTCTCCAGTGTGAATACGATTATGTTTTTTGAGCTCACTTGATGTAGTGAAAGTTTTCCCACACTCTTCACAGCTGTGTGGTTTTTCTCCCGTGTGAATACGATGATGGCTCTTAAGATGACTTGATGTAGTGAATGACTTGTCACACTGTTCACAGCTGTATGGTTTCTCTCCAGTGTGAATACGATGATGGACTGTGAGTTCAATTGATTGAGTAAAGGTTTTCCCACACTGTTCACACAAGTATGGTCTCTCTCCTGTGTGAATACGATGATGGATTGAGAGATTTCTTGATGTAGTGAAAGTTTTCCCACACTTTTCACACCAGTATGGTTTCTGTCCTGTGTGAATACGATGATGGATTTTGAGTTTATCTGATCTAGTGAAAGTTTTCCCACACTCTTCACAGCTGTACGGTTTCTCTCCCGTGTGAATGCGCTGATGAGATGAAAGCTGACTTTTCTGAGCAAAGGTTTTCCCACACTCTTCACAGTGGTGTGGTTTCTCTCCAGTATGAATGCGCTGATGAGATGAAAGGTGACCTTTCCGAGCAAAGGTTTTCCCACACTGGTCACAGCTGTACGGTTTCTCTCCAGTGTGAATGCGTGCATGAGCCTTTAAAGTAGGAGATGTTAAGAAGGATTTGTTACACTGGTCACAGCTGTACGGTTTATCTCCAGTGTGAATGCGCTGATGAATCTTTAAAGTATTAGATGTTGAGAAGGATTTGTTACACTGGTCACAGATGTGAGGTCCGGTTTGCTTTCTTCTTCTCCGTTCCTAAAATATACAGCGAGAGACAAAGAGTTAGTGAGAGGCCATTGTGCAGAGATCTACAAAAATAAAACAAGCCCATTTGATTTCATATGACCAAATCATACTTAATCAAATTTGAATGTTTTCTTTTATTTCAATGACTTTAGTTAATAAACTTGACATTTGACCTTATTGCTGACATTCGCAATGATTTTTATTTTTTACAGATTTCTGAATGTCTTTCAGAATTTAAATCGGACTTTTCTCCACATATTCAAAATTCGCATTTTACAGAAGTAATTGTTTATTTTCAGGATGTTTTCATAATTCTTACTTTTTCCTTAGAATTCAGATTTTTCCCGAACTTGATTATATTTACATGTTTCAGAATTAAAACTTTTTTTCAATATTAAGATTTTCCCAAACTCTTATAGGAATCAGAATTGTTCTGAATTATAATTTTTGACTTCCTCAGATTTTTTAAAATCTGAATTCAGTCTTTATTCTTAGAATTTTGACTTTTTTTCAAATGTTTTCTCAGAATTTTGACTAAGGCTCTGGTTTAAGACGGAGGGTGAAAAGAGGTGCTTCAGAAGCAGTATGAAAAAAATAAAGAGCTTTTTGAACATTAAAGCATGGAGACCTGTCACAGTATACACACTAAATACTGATAAACACCTCAACATCAGCAGGAGAGGACTCTTTAAAGTAGAGACACTGATATACACCTCAACATCAGCAGGAGAGGACTCTTTAAAGTAGAGACACTGATATACACCCGAAACCATATCTAAAAATAAAAGTCTGTAAAATAAACCCCACAATGTTCAAGATAGTTTTCTCATTAAATAAATGTACAGGTTTAAAGTCCTTAAATAACCCAAATGACCCCCAGTGTAAGGGATAACAGTGATAGGAGTATATTGAGATGAAGTGAACACTGACCTGAGCTCTGGGGGTCTCGTTGTTCTCCTCCATGCTGCTCTCAGTGCTCCTTCTCCTGCTGGCTCTCTGAAATAAGTATTAACACTACAGTCACCACAAAACCAATGTAGAATGCAAAAGTTTGGTGATGTCAATGGGTCGCAGGCTTGATGCAGTTATTGCAAGCAAATGATTTGCAACTAAATACTAAGCATTATTTTAAGTATCTGTTCCTATACTTTTGTTCACTTGAATAATGGGGGGGTGTAAACAAAATGTGCTATCTTCTCAGTTGTTTAACAGATCTAGATGTAAAAACCTGGAATGAAAAGCTGAAATACTGACCCTTTTGATGTCACACCACATAGTGTTCACTTTACAGCACAAATAAAGCAATTGGCCTTGCTGTTACAATAGTTTTGGAGGGGACTGTATATTGAGATGAAGTGAACACTGACCTGAGTTCTGGGGGTCTCTTTGTTCCCCTCCATGCTGCTCTCAGTGCTCCTTCTCCTGCTGGCTCTCTGAAATAAGTATTAACACTACAGTCAACACAAAACCAATCTACAGCTAAGAAGTAGCTTAGCAGCAGAGGTGGGAATAAATTAACTCCATCCTGCTAGCAGGTTAGGGTAAGATGGAAAGGCCTGCACTTCACGAACATAAACCCCGCCAGCGGTGAACAGTGTTTGTAGAAAACCACCGCGTCCCTACACCAAGCATCACTGATGCGAACAATCACACCGCCGCCGCGGCTCTTCCCCCCGCTAACCGTAGCTCTGTCTGAGCGTTTAGCCGTGAAAACGTACACACAGCACTCTCTCACCCCACTCCGAGTCGACCGGAGTGGTCTTATGATGTCCATGTTATTGTCCAGTGAGCGAACATTAGCCATGAGAGTGCTCGGAATAGCGGGCCTGTGTGGGCTAGCTGCTAGCCTAGCTCGGATGCCTCCGCGCTTACCCCTCTTCTGCTTCCTCCCACACCGCTTGCGGCGTCTCCTATTCGGCATGTAGGTAGCAGGCGAGGATCAACGTATTCCAAAGCCGCTGAGTACCTCTCGGTCTACACTAAAGACTCGGGAGAGCTAGGGGCCGCTGCTGCTGTCTGCGCCGCCATCTTTAGAGAGGTGAGCCTGCTGTGAGGAATGATCGATGAACAGCTCCAAATAAAAAAGTACTAAGTATTATCAGTTTTAAAGTACTCAGTGTTATAGTAAACGTACTCAGTAATCTTAGGAGTACAAGTACACAGTATCATAGTAAAAGTACACAGTATTACCCGGTGTTTCTGCTACTCTTTGTTCTTCAGTTGGTTGATGTTCATCGACTAGCATTAGCCACCTAGCATGAAGCAGCTAGCAGCAGATAAGGACCCGGATGAAGAGGTGGAATTGTTCTAAAGCTCCTCTCGTCTCTTCTTCTCCTGAGAGGAACGGGTTAAATTCTAATATATCACAGATAGATATTAATGAGAGCTGATAGAGACTCCGACCGATGGAAGTTGAACAACAACTGGATCGTGCCTGAGAGCATGGTCGAGAGCAGAAGTACTGAGATGAGGGCCCACAGAGCATGCGCAGTAGAGTTTTCCCTTAAGCCCCGCCTCCGCTCTCTGTCAGTTAGATGAAAGGAGAGATAAAATAACAATGTCAGCTTTTAGAGCATGTTATAACTTTTAAAACCTAATGATTCAAATAAAAGCTATAAGTTATCATAATGCATCCATGTCCAGTGTATCCTTACAGTCTCAACGAGTGTATCACTGTTATCAAGGGCGGATAACAGCTGATGGATCCTGGGAGTTGTAGTCTTTCAACAAACGTTGTTGAAATACAGGGGAAAAAACAGACAGTGCAATCAAGTGTTCAAATAATAACAGAAAGAATGAAAGCCAATCTATTACTAATACATAAATAACGTTATTTATCTGAGGGGGAAATGTGGCGTTCTGAAAGTTGCTCCAATTATGAATACTTAATCTAAAAAACTACATATAGTAATATAAAAAAATATATAATAAATAAAATACAAATATTTATAAAAGCACAATAAGTAAAAAAAATATATTAATGATAATAATAACTTTAATAATAAGATGTGGCATTTAAAAAACAAGTTGTTAAAGAAAGGAACAACATTCATGTTGCAAAACATAAAAGATGAATTCTGGAAGACATTTTTTAATTTACTTAAAATTATTATTTAAGATTCAATTTATGCAAAGTGATTTTAAGTAATTCAATTATTTGTATACAGTGTAGTGCCGAGAGACGGGAGTCGGAGGCGGTGTGTCGAAAGAACAAGCTAGACTTTTATTAGACATTAAAACAGAATGCAAACAAGTTCAAGCCCGGGACAACTGACCGGGGAAACCGGAGGTCCGGCTAACTCAAATGTCTGTGCGGAACAATACCCCCACTCATAGTTCCGTGGGTGAATTATGTCAACCCACCACACAAGCCCCCTCCAGAATTCACCCATAGTCAAAATCCTCGCGTCGGGGAGGAAGGACCACCCGACCCCGGCGTACGGACCACAGGGGCAGAGGAGGGCGGAGCCGCAGGCAACGGCAGGGGCGCCAACGAGGGCGAGGGCCACCCCACAGGGGGTGGGGGGTAGGGCATGGGAGGAAGACCCCGACGTGGGGGCAGAGCCAACTCCAACGGCCTGAAAACGTCCACATGAGCAGGCTTAATCCTGTCGACGGACAGTCTCAGGTCTGCCACCAACATCCACCACCAGGCTCTTGTTCCTGTGTCTTATGATCTTGAACGGGCCGTCGTAAGGGGGCCGCAGGGGGCCGCGGTGGGCGTCGTGGCGAATGAAAACCATAAACCGCCGACCGTAGTCCGGGGGACACCCGGAAAGCTGGGTTGCTGTGCTGCGACGGGCTTGAATGTCCAGGCGGTCTCCAGCAGGGAGGAGCGCTGCCCGGCCGCAGACCAAGGCACAGTGGCGGCGGGAATGAATTCCCCGGGGACTCTTAGCGTCTAACCATAGACAAGCTCCGCCGACGAGGACTGCAGGTCTTCTTTGGGGGCACACAGGAGGCCGAGCATAACCCACGGGTGCTTATCCACCCAGTTGCCGTCTGTCAAGCCGGCATGCAGGGCTGCCTTCATGGGTCGGTGAAAACGTTCACACAAGCCTGGGGGTGATATGTGGTGATGTTGTTCAGCTTGACCCCCAAACCCACAGCAACAGCGTTCCAAAGCTCCGAGGTGACCTGAGAGCCGCGGTCAGAGGAGAGGTCAGATGGGGTCCCGAAGCGTGCCACCCACGTGCCGATGAAAGCGCGGGCGACGTCAGAAGCTGCTGTCGAGGTGAGGGGAACGGCCTCGGGCCAGCGGGTCGTCCTGTCAACCATAGTGAAACGGTAGGTGAAACCGTGAGAGGGGGGGGAGTGGCCCTACGAGGTCAAACCTCCTCTCAGGAACCGCAAAAAGTTCAAAAGGGGCTCTAGTATGGCGGTGCACTTTAGCCCGTTGACAGCCCATGCATGAGTCGACCCAGGACTTCACGTCCCTTTTAAGCCCTTGCCACACGAACTTCTACGACACCAATTTCACGGACGGTTTCCTGCCGGGCTGCGAAAGATTGTGAATCGCCCCAAAAACGGGTCGGTGCCAGTCCACAGGGACCAGCGATCGAGGCTGGCCCGTGGAGATGTCACACCGCAGCTTCGCGCCCGAGTCACCGACCGTGACCTCCTCCAGGCATAATCCTGTGACCAAGGCCTTGGTGGTCAGAGGCCTGGTCAGCGCCCATGCGGAGGTAATCGAGGCCCAGCTGCACAGCTCCGATGACCGCTCTGGAGAGGCAGTCCGCGACCACGTTAGCCTTATCAGCGATGTGTCGGATGTCCGTGGTATACTCGGATATGTACGACAGCTGGCGTTGCTGTCAGGCAGACCACGGCTTGGTAACCTTTGACATGCAGAATGTGAGTGGATGTAATCCACGAACGCCGTAAACTCACGGCCTTCCAGCAGGAAACGGAAGTGGCGAACCGCCAACCAGAGGCCAAGGAGTTCCCTGTCAAAAGCGCTGTACTTGCGCTCCCTGGGGGTCAACTGGCGACTGAAAAAAGCGAGCGGTTGCCAGGCGTTGTCGACCCATTGTTCATGCACCGCGCCTACAGCGTAGTCAGACGCGTCGGTGGTGATAGCAATGGGGGCCTTGTGTGACGGGTGAGCCAACATGGCGGCTTCGCTCAGGGCGGCTTTGGTGGCATCGAAAGCAGCCTCCTTTTCGGCCGTCCAGTCTATGGCCTGGCTGAGGGACTTGTCTTGGAGGGCCTCGTACAGCGGGCGCATGGTGTGGGCAGCCCGGCGGATGAACCGGTGATAAAACGTCACCATCCCGAGGAACTCTCGGAGCGCCCGAACTGTGGGTGGTCGGGGAAAGGCGGACACGGCCTCCACTTTTGACGGGAGGGGGGCTGCTCCATCTTTGCTGATGAGATGTCAGAGGAAGTGGATGGAGGACAACCCGCTTCGGGTTGATAATCAGGCCGTATTAGTTGAGCCTCGCAAAAAGGTCTTTGAGATGTGCCTGGTGCTCTTTTTCAGAGGAGCTAGCGACAAGGATGTCGTCTAAATAGACGAAGATGAATGGCATGTCTCTGAGCGCTGAATCCATCAGTCGCTGAAAGGACTGAGCTGCGTTCTTAAGTCCAAACGGCATACGCAGAAACTCGAACAGCCCGAGCGGCGTACTCACCGCAGTTTTGGGGACGTCCGAGGGGTGCACCGGAACCTGGTGGTAGCCCCGCACCAGATCCACCTTGGAGAAGACCAGCTTGCCCGCCAGGTGTGCAGAGAAGTCCTGGATGTGAGGGGCCGGGTAGTGGTCTGGCATAGTGGCATCGTTAAGGCGGCGGTAGTCTCCACATGGTCACCAGCCGCTGGCTGGTTTAGGGACCATGTGGAGCGGTGAGGCCCAAGGGCTGTCTGAGCGGCAGATGATGCCCAGACGCTCCATGTTTTCGAACTCCGACTTGGCGACTGCCAGCATGTCAGGCTTGAGCCGCCGGGCCCTAGCGTAGACTGGGGGGCCTCTAGTGTCAATGTGGTGCTCGACCCCGTGTTTGGTAGTGGCAGCGGAAAAGGTGGGCTGCGTCAAGTCGGGAAACTCACTGAGAAGGTGTTGAAACGCTGGGTGCCAGTGTCACACAGGAGTCTGCGACCAGAGAGGGTGTCCCTGATTAACAGGAGCAGGTTGGATGTGCCCACGCTCACGGCCACTACTGAGCGCAGGCCTTGGCGTTTCCCGTTGCCTTGTAGGTGCAGGGGGAAGTTCCTTTAACCGTTTCAACCGCTCAATCGTACTCATTTATACAAAATGAAACCACATTTTATAGATTTTCACAAAATCCAGAAAAAAATAATTATAAAAAACAATAAACAGTGAAACACACTAGAAAGGAAATGCTCAGTTTTTCCCATTTTTCATTAAATAATTACGTTTTGCTTATTTTTGCTTTAATTTAATTTTAAATGCCAGCAGCCTGAGAGCAGTTCATTGGAAGACAGACGGTGATACAACTTTATGATTATTTATTTAAGGAGATTTGTAGGTTATTCAGCATACCTTCATTGAAGTGAATGGGGTGGACAAAATAATAGAAACGCATTTTGTTATTATTCCTCGCTGCATAAATAAGTGTAGAAACTGAGTAATAAGAAAATGAGCAATGGCAGCGGAGCAACCCAAGGCAAACAATGACTGGCAGTGTGTGTGTGTGTGTGTGTGTGTGTGTGTGTGTGTGTGTGTGTGTGTGTGTGTGTGTGAGTGTGTGAGTGTGTGGTGTGTGTGTGTGTGTGTTGTTTGTGTGGTGTTTGTGTCGGTGGTGTTGTTGTGTGTGTGTTGTGTGTTTGTGTGTGTGTGTGTGTGTGTGTGTGTGTCCTGGGGGTGGTTTGTGTGTGTGTGGTGTGTGTGTGTGTGTATTGGGTGTGAGTGTGTGTGTGTGTGTGTGTGTGAGTGTTGAGTGGTGGTGTGTGTGTGTGAGTGGTGTGTGTGTGTGTGTGTGTTTGTGTGTGTGTGTGAGTTGGTGTGTGTGGTGTGTGTGTGTGGTGTGGGTGTGTGTGTGTGTGTGTGTGTTGTGTGTGTGAGTGTGTGTGTGTGTGTGGGGTGTGTGTGAGTGTGTGTGGTGTGTGTGTGTGTGAGTGTGTGTGTGTGTGTGTGTGAGTGTGTGTGTGTGTGTGTGTGTGTGTGTGTGTGTGTGTGTGTGAGTGTGTGTGTGTGTGTGTGTGTGTGTGTGTGTGTGTGTGTGGTGTGTGTGAGTGGGTGTGTGTGTGTGTGTGTGTATATATCATCACAAACATGATTTAATCCCAGTTGGAGGTCTGAAGATCTTCCTCTCCTGTTTTAATTCAAATTATTATTATTATTATTAACAAATGGAGCAGGTGTCCAGCAGAGGGGTGAGTTTGTATTACTGTTTTATTAAATTAGTTGTTATTATTGTATTATCTCTTATGATTTAATCTTTTATTTGATCTAAGTCATGTGATTTTACTGCATAATTTAAATACAGTCTTTATTATCATTTGTCAAAAAATATTTGTTATAAAAGTGTTTATTATTATGAATATTTAGGGTCACCTTTCTCCATTTTAAGATCATTATTTAAAAATGTAAATATAACGAATAATATGATTAATATATATATATATTGACTGTGCTGTTTTTTTATCCTCGTGCTCTTTAAAAATGCACTTTATATTTCATATTTACTTACTTATTGTCAAATATGTATTAAATGTTTGATTGATGTCCTGCAATATGAGGGTGAACTAATTGAATTATTGTTTAGGAGATTGGATTGAACGAGAGCCCTGCAGGTACGACATACAATTAATATCCTTAATCCAACTTGATATTACAAATATATTTATTTATTGAAAATGTGATGTTTTTTTTCACTTCTCAGGTTTTCAGGTGTCTGACTGGTGTGAACCTCAGCAGCAGTACCTGGATCAGACCAGCGGGGGGCGACAACACACAACACACACTGCTGCTAATGTGAGTGTGTGTGTGTGTGTGTGTGTGTGTGTGTGTGTGTGTGTGTGTGTGTGTGTGTGTGTGTGTGTGTGTGTGTGTGTGTGTGCGTGCGGACAAATGACCCCTTTAAGCCAATACGCTCCCCTTCTAACACAATCAGTGTTAACTGTAAAACCCTGCACTGACCTCAGGCCGTGTGTGTGTGTGTGTGTGTGTGTGTGTGTGTGTGTGTGTGTGTGTGTGTGTGTGTGTGTGTGTGTGTGTGATGTGTACCATACTGTGCTGTTATGATTCCCTCTGGTCAGTTTGTTATCCATCCAACACAGTTAGTGTGAAGGAATCAGCGCTGAGAGGAGAAACCTACAAGCTGCCGTCTCTTCCTGTAACATCAAGTACTTTTTGTGTACTAATACTCCAAATGCATACTATACAGTACTGCGGGGATATTATACGTGGTTCCCTCGACAAAAAGTACAACAAATATGTTGTTTACATTTATTTTGTAGCATTTTAATGAATGTTGACTCTAATTATTACAATTAAAAGGTGCCCTATAAATACATTTTATTTATCTAATATAATAATAAATATTATCATTATTGATACTTTTGGTTCAAACTAATATTTTTAATTTATGTTTTTGGTTCAAACTTATATTTTTAATTTATTTTTAGTTTCAAATTTATATATTTAATTTATATTTTTGGTTGAAATTTATATTTTATTTAATAGTTGTATACATATTTATTGTAATGTATCTTATGATTTGTATATTATTATTTCCTCTGCAGGAGTGCGTCCACCCTCTCGTGCCCCTCCTCCTTTACAGCGACAGACTCCTCCCCCCCTCCCCTCCTTACAGCGGACCAATCGGTGCAGCCGCCTCCAAACAAGCCGACGCCCACTCCTTAGTGTCAGACACCTGTTACCATGGCAATGGCATCAACAGGTGAGCTTGTGTTTTTAGGTTCGTCATGACAACAACAACAACGATACACCGTCTTTGCAGAAAGCATTCGTGTTGAAGCTAGAGACGGGACTTTAGACTCAGATTATTGCTACAGTGTAGAAATGGCAATGATCTCCTCCAACAACTAAAATACTAAATAAAAAGTAGTGCAAAAATGGAATACGATATGTACAAGAACATAGACTTTTATTTTCTGCAGTGATTGCTGCTGCTTTAATAGTCGGAGTGCACTTCTAATTGTTCTAATTACTCACTTAATAAGTTTCACATTTAACCACAAAAAGAATTCCACTAGAAATCCTCCTCACAAAACACGTTGCTTGAGAAAGTCCATGAGAACAGAGAGATTTATGGTTCTCACACACATTTCACTTTCCTGTTATTTGGTGAACAATAAAGCGTCTGACCCGAGGCATCTATTTCTGGGTCAAATGTTGACTTTTGAACTCCTCTGTGTGTTCGTCTCGCTCTCAGACAGACGGTGAAGAAGCCTCTGAACGCCTTCATGCTCTTTATGAAGGAAACCAGACACAAAGTTCTGCAGGAAGGACGCGAGAGAGAAAGCGCCGCCATCAACCGCATCCTGGGACGCAGGGTAAGCCCCGGCCACTTATAATGATGTCATAGTGATGTCAAAAGGGTTATCTCACCTGTCATCTCTTACTATAGAGCGGTGCAGGGATGACGTATTTACCTGGAAGCAAGCTGCTGGTTCCCTCGGAGTCAACGGGAGTTCTCCAGAGGATTTAGGAAAATAGCTGGAAATAAAGTCTGTGGAAAAGGAACCTGTTTGATAAATGCTTTCTTCAGGATAATCTCCACATGTCTACTTTTATAATGTTCTAATCATAAATCTAATGTCCAGAAGCTAAATGCTAACGTTATGCTATAAAGGAGCTACAGCCGAGTCCAGCAGCACGACTTCAACGTCACGCCGACTTCAGATCCATATTCAAACACACAGATTCTAGATGGAAGGAGTTGAAGCGTTTGTTGGAACACTCTGCAGGAGGCAGGGACTTGCTCTCAAGCAGAACAGAAACTAACTCAGAGGAGTGTTCACGTGTTCGGCGTAATGACGTACAACGACCTCCACGACTTCTGTAGTCCTATTCAGCCACTTGGTAACAACTATCGTTTCTCAGACACGTCCACTCTTCAGAAATCACCAGAGGGGTCACTGCTGATGATTTAATGTAGAACAAAACGTGATCCGTCTCTTCAATGAGTCTCAACCACAGACCTTAGTTCAGATACTTTCCTAAATCCTATGGAGAGATCCCATTGGCTCTGAGACAGGGAACAGGAAGTGGAGAAATGCTGACTCACTCTATGAAAGTAACAAACCAGGTGCACATTGGGAAACACACAGCTCTAAATGTTTTACATCTGAAATGATACAACTACTGCCTCCTATAGTGATTTGCAAAAAATAACCCAACAGATTTTGGCCACTTGATGTCATAATGATGTGTTGTCTTGTGTAACCATTAGCCAATCAGTAACTAAGGTAACCCCCCCCCCCCCTTATCACCTGAATCTCCTCCTAGAGCACCATTGAGTTCTTTGTAACCAAATGTCTCTCAGAGGGGCGTGGGGAGGGGCTCCTTATTTTCATCTAAAGTAACAGACAGAGAATCAGCACTTTGGAAACAGGGCTGAAACAGAGGGGATTATGGGTAATGCTGCAATGATCTGTTTGGTGTTTCAGCCAATCAGAGACAGGCTCTGGATATATCTGAGAGCTGTGATGTATTGATGAAGAACAGGAGAACAGGGGACCTTTAAACTAAAGGAAGAATAACCCTAACCCCTCTTTGCTCCTCAGTGGCACGCTCTGTCTCGCTCTGAACAATCTAAATACTACGATCTGGCCCAGAAAGAGAGGCTGCTCCACATGCAGCTTTACCCCGGCTGGTCCGCCAGGGATAACTACGTACGTAAAGCCCTGCATAAACAACAACAACAACATATATTCTGTGTTTGTGCTTCAGAAATCTACAGATTCTTCTTCTTCTCTTTCCAGGGTAGAAGGAAGAGGAGCCAAGCGGCGACAGGAAGCAGGTCGAGACAAAACAACAAATAAAAACGTAACTAAAGTAAAAGTGTGAATAAAATGGAAAAATACTCCAATAAAGTAAAAGTCCTGAATTAAAATGTGTTAATTAAGCGTAAATACAAAGGTACGAGTATTCATTCTGAAGGACTGCTCCTATACACTGTATTAGGTCATTATATAACATTATATGTTCCTGTTGTTAATCTGGGCTAATTAGGATGAAGTCCTGCATCAACACCTATTCGCTTTCATTGTGTTTATAAAATACGAGTTTCATATGTGGAGGAGAAAGTGCTCTATTTGTATTTTAATGTAGTAGTTCACTTATAATGAACGTTACTTTTATGGAGCTTTATGAAACAACATGAATCTTCATTAATCCAACTGGTGGACGTTCAAATTGTTTATTTTACAATAAAGAACGGTGTAAAATGGAGAGAACAGTGTAAAAAAGAGAGAAGAAGAGAACACTGAACTCAGCGTCTCAACACTAAACACATTTTGACTTGTAAATATAACTTAACAATAATAAAGTATAGAAATAAATGTACAACAATACTCATAATATCTTACTCTTACTTTACAAAACACTTTTTTCTGTCGTTAGCATGTGGCTAACTGCACCCAAAACAATGAGCAAATATGTCCAAAGTAATGAAGTTAGCTGTGAGTCCCTAGCACTTCAGCTTTGACCCTTGAATATCTAGCCAGCCAACCAACACTCAGAAATAAATCTCATTATTTCATTGTCGTCGATGTTACATTTACCGTTCATGTATGTCTGAACAACTTTTTGACCAAACTGAACTTAGCCTTGAAAATGCTAAATGGCTAACTATTTGAGGTCCTGAATCTCTAGCTAGTTTAACAACTAAACAGTAAGAAATATTCTCAATATGCAAACATTCAGCTTCAGAATTAGTGGTTGGGAGGAGATACATTTACCATTCATGGAGGCTACTTTTGTTGTAGTTAGCATGTTGCTAACCGCAATCCAAAACCTAAACAAGTTCAAAACTGAGGATTTCCGCTAGTAATGAATCTTAGGTTGTAAATCTCTGTCTAGCTAACAAACTAAATTATATTCTACATATTTAAATACTTAGCCTTATTGTTATTTGTTGGGAAGTGGTACATTTACCTTTTACGGATGCAAAAGCATATTTTTAACCAATGCCATAAGGATTGAATCTCAAAATGCTACGTTTATAGCTATATATCTTTGATCATGAATCTCTGGCTAGCTAACAAACTAACAATTTAGAAATAATCTGACTATCACTTTTTGGGGCGCTGTAACATGTGCCTTAATGTTTGCTTAAAGATATATAAATATTATTATTATCATAGAAGGCCCTATAGCATTGTTACGATTAGTGCACTAGCATGTGTTAGCTAAACAACAAGCTTTCACTACACAGTGTAAGGACTCTTTGTGGACTATTTTACAACATTTTACAAAAAATAACCCATTTTGAGGACATTTTTCTTGATGATAAACCCAGAAGCACCAGCTGCAGGAATCAGAGCAGCAGATGCTTTAAGCGGCCGCCATCTTTGTTAATACGCTTACATTCAAAACAAAGAAGAGGAACCATAGATTGACTGATTTTCTCCGCCGTCGTCGGTCCTGTAAAAATAAATCCCAGGCGTTCCTGATGATGTACACTTGTCATCATTTCAGTGTCAAGCAGAGGAAATAATAATAAATAAAGCTTTGTTCAAACAGGATGCTTGATGGTTAATCCTCACTCGTCCCTCCCTCCCTCCACTATCCGGTACCGCTGTCTGCAGGACGAGGGCAGCGCCACCGGCCACGAGAACACGACGGGAACCGTGGTTCTGACGTTCTTCTCCAGGAAGTTAAAGATTGGGTTCCACCACGTCCTCGACAGGAAGTTGTTGGGAGCCTGACGCAGAGCCTGGGCAGAGAAAAGAATCAGGAGAACTTATTAATAAAACAATAACAGATTCGTAAAAAGCACCATATTTGATTGTCAGGGTTTCCGTTAGCCGGTAATTACCGGTTTTTGGCTGGTCAAATTTAATAAAACCCGGTAAATTCAAAACCTGCCGGTCAAAATGTCCGATGCTCCTATCGATTGGCTGCCGATCATTATCGGCCGATATTCACTCTTAATAATTTGATCGGTGCTCTCTATAAAGGCCGATCAGGAGAGCTGGATCTGATCGATATGGACATAAACGCGAGTTAAGTATAACCGGACGTGAGAGAGCGATCAGATCAGCTGCTGCATAATCACCTGAAGCTCCGCCCACTGTTTAGCGCGCTGCATGAGAAACTGACGGGCTGTCAGGAGAGAGGGAGGGAGAGGGAAAAAGAGAGGATCCATTTCTCCCGTGTTATTATTCAAAGTTAATTTAAACTTTTGAATAATGTACTTCATCTACTACAAGTAGTTTATTTGAATGTAATAATTATGTTGTTTGTTGTTTGTTGAATCATTTATTGAAAAATGAATCTGAATTTTTCCGATCTGTTACGATTATAAACTGAAGCAATATAAAAATGACTCCCATTAACTGAGTTTTAAACATCAGCATATCCGGTCCTAATCCGGTAATTACCTGCTAACGGAAACTCTGCTACACAATTCTTCTTATTATTATTGAAACATGACCGGTAAGTTTCAAATTTGTCCGGTAAAATAAATTCTGTCCGGACATTTGACCGGCGAGAAAAAATCCTAGCGGAAACCCTGTTGATTGTGTCTATTTGCACAAAATAAGATAGGATTAAAGGTCACATGTCATGGCCATTTCCACTGATCATAATTCCATTGTTGAGGTCTACTAGAATAGATTTACATTGTTCAATGTTCCAAACTCACATTGGTTTCGCATACAGCATCTCTGTAAACTACGTGTATTCACTCTCTCCACTAAACGGCTCGTTGCAGCTCTTGCCCCCCCCCCCCCCCCCCTCCTCCCTCCTCCCTGTGAGCCCAGTGTGCTCCGATTGGTCGGGACCAGTCGGGACGTTGTGAATCGCGCTGAGCTCCGTGGAGGTGTGGTTTCCTTGTTTAGCGATACACAGCGAAACACAGCGAAACTCACCCTGAGCACACACAAAGTCACAGCCGAAGTAGAAACAATAAGTGTGGCTTGATATTGAGTAAGAAAAAGGTTGATAAACGCTGAGAGAATGGGTCTGCAGAGAGAATGGGTCTGCAGAGAGAATGGGTCTGCAGTGAGAACAGGTCTGCAGAGAGACTGGGTCTGCAGAGAGAACGGGTCTGCAGAGAGAACGGGTCTGCAGAGAGACTGGGTCTGCAGTGAGAACAGGTCTGCAGTGAGAATGGGTCTGCAGAGAGAATGGGTCTGTAGAGAGAACGGGTCTGCAGAGAGACTGGGTCTGCAGAGAGAATGGGTCTGCAGAGAGAATGGGTCTGCAGAGAGATGGGTCTGTAGAGAGAAGGGGTCTGCAGAGAGAACTGGTCTGCAGAGAGAACTGGGTCTGCAGAGAGACTGGGTCTGCAGAGAGAATGGGTCTGCAGAGAGAATGGGTCTGCAGAGAGAATGGGGTCTGCAGAGAGAACGGGTCTGGCAGATGAGACTGGGTCTGCAGAGAGAAAGGGTCTGCAGAGAGACTGGGTCTGCAGAGAGAATGGTCTGCAGAGAGAACTGGTCTGCAGAGAGACATGGGTCTGCAGAGAGAACGGGTCTAGCAGAGAGAACGGGTCATGCAGAGAGAATGGGTCTGCAGAGAGAACGGGTCAGGCAGAGAGAACGGGTCTGCAGAGAGAATGGTCTGCAGAGAGAACGGGTCTGCAGAGAGAACGGGTCTGCAGAGAGAAAGGGTCTGCAGAGAGAACGGGTTCTGCAGAGAGAACGGGTCTGCAGAGGGAGAACGGGTCTGCAGTAGAGACGGGTCCTGCAGAGAGAACGGGTTCTGCAGAGAGAACGGGTCTGCAGAGAGAACGGGTCTGCAGAGAGAATGGGTCTGCAGAGAGAACGGGTCTGCAGAGAGAATGGGTCTGCAGAGAGAATGGGTCTGCAGAGAGAACGGGTCTGCAGAGAGAATGGGTCTGCAGAGAGAACGGGTCTGCAGAGAGAACGGGTCTGCAGAGAGAAGGTTCAGAGAGTATGGGTCTGCAGAGAGAATGGGTCTGCAGAGAGAACGGGTCTGCAGAGAGAATGGGTCTGCAGAGAGAATGGGTCTGCAGAGAGAATGGGTCTGTAGAGAGAATGGGTCTGCAGAGAGAGAATGGGTCTGTAGAGAGAATGGGTCTGCAGAGAGAACGGGTCTGTAGAGAGAATGGGTCTGCAGAGAGAACGGGTCTGTAGAGAGAATGGGTCTGCAGAGAGAATGGGTCTGCAGAGAGAATGGGTCTGTAGAGAGAATGGGTCTGCAGAGAGAATGGGTCTGTAGAGAGAACGGGTCTGCAGAGAGAATGGGTCTGCAGAGAGAATGGGTCTGCAGAGAGAATGGGTCTGTAGAGAGAACGGGTCTGTAGAGAGAATGGGTCTGCAGAGAGAATGGGTCTGCAGAGAGAATGGGTCTGTAGAGAGAACGGGTCTGTAGAGAGAACGGGTCTGCAGAGAGAATGGGTCTGCAGAGAGAATGGGTCTGTAGAGAGAACGGGTCTGCAGAGAGAATGGGTCTGCAGAGAGAACGGGTCTGCAGAGAGAACGGGTCCTGCAGAGAGATGGGTCTGCAGTGAGAACGGGTCTGCAGAGAGAAGGGTCTGCAGAGAAGAATTGGGTCTGTAGAGAGAATGGGTCTGTAGAGAGAACGGGTCTGCAGAGAGAATGGGTCTGCAGTGAGAACGGGTCTGCAGAGAGAATGGGTCTGCAGAGAGAATGGGTCTGCAGAGAGAATGGGTCTGCAGAGAGAATGGGTCTGTAGAGAGAATGGCTCTGCAGAGAGAATGGGTCTGTAGAGAGAATGGGTCTGTAGAGAGAACGGGTCTGCAGAGAGAATGGGTCTGCAGTGAGAACGGGTCTGCAGAGAGAATGGGTCTGCAGAGAGAATGGGTCTGCAGAGAGAATGGGTCTGCAGAGAGAATGGGTCTGCAGTGAGAACGGGTCAGCAGAGAGAACGGGTCAGCAGAGAGAACGGGTCTGCAGAGAGAATGGGTCTGCAGAGAGAACGGGTCTGCAGAGAGAATGGGTCTGCCGCCGCGATCCCAACTGTCTGTTATCAGCCTGCAGCCCGGGAGGAGAGATCAGCAGAGCTGCTTGCACTGAGTGTGTGAGGAAGTCTGTGGATTGGTCAATTGGACCAATCAGCGGGGGCTTAACGTAACGGCTCCGCGGACGTAACGTAACGGCTGCAGAGAGAATGGGTCCATTTCGTTCCGGGGACGACATGACATCATGATGTACCCGGAAGAATCAAATGGACAGTGACGTTTCTCCAACGAGAAGTTTTGGGAGGTATTTTCTGTGTTTTTGAGGGTTTTGACTCTGCACACCGTTTACATGCATGAAAACCTTCATAACAACAAGGGGACGGGTACTAACCGGAAAAGCATGACATGTCACCTTTAAGACTATTTTGAATAAAATAATGAGGTATATGTTTTTTTTTAAAAATATGTCTTGAAAGTTGTTTTACTGTTTTTATTTTAGGTTTTCTTTGGACATTTTATTGGCAATTTATTTTTATTTAATTGCTAAAATAATCACGAATACGTAATCAAAAATAACACTTTACTGGTTTCAGATTCTTAAAAAGCACCATATTTGATTGTGTCTATTTGCCCAAAATAAGATTGTTGTATTTGTTGTCTTAAAAGTTGTTTTACTTTTTTAATGTCTTTAGTTTAGTTTTTTTTAATGAGATAAACATTTAATTTATTGCAAGAATAATCACAACTTTAGGTAAAACATATATAAAAAAGTTGTTTTAATGTTATTTATTTTCTATAAAACATTTGAGCTATTTCAAAAATAACATATCATATGTTAACAAGCCCTTAGAATTACATATAAGTAGACGAAGGGCTTCAGTGATTACAATTACAAGAACTTAGCCATTAATTGATTAGTAAACATAAAAAATGTACCTGCAACTGTATAGTTCAGGGGTTTTCAAAGTGTGGGAAGGTGAGCCTCCTCTCAGAGAACATAAGAACAGCAGCGCCCCCCCCTCTCCCAATTATTATTGCTATTATTGTTGTTGCTGCTATAATGCAGGGGTATTCAATTGCATTTCAAAGAGGTCCAGTAAGAGAACATGTCATTAAATGCTCTGTTTTCACTGTCGACCTTCTGCCATTTGAAATGACTCCGACTGTCGACTTCTCTTGTCTCTGTGTTTGAATCTATCGCGCTGACTCACTGACTGCACCAATTTGATTGGCTGAGTAGCGTCACCTCCTTAAAACATTAAACAATAACTTTTAAAAACATATTTTATCTTTATGTTTTTATTTTTATTTTTTTAACATTTTCAACATGGCGGATAAATCCTTATGCTCCCGGCAACACACTGAACGTCAACTTTGCCTCCTTATTACACTCAGCCCTACTTTAGTGGGAACAATGAGTCTGCGTCTTTGATGCGCAGAGGCGGATGAAGCGGGGATGCAATGTAGACGGGAATAAACGCAGATCATCCTCTGGCTAAAGCCTTGACCGGCACTTACTTTTGATCAAAGTCAATGCGGAAAACCCGCACTCACACAGGTAGGTGGACAAGGCAGCACAAGAGATTCTCGATTCCACCTCTGAGGACCTCTCCAGAGATGCATGGTTGGCGGCTGCTTGGAAGCATCGCTACATCTGGGACCCAGGAGATGGCGCCATAGGAGGAGATGACCTACCACGCCGGCAATGGACCACACTAAACCGCCTACGAACTGGGGTCAGTCGCTTCAAAACATCAATGAAGAAGTGGGGCCTGGCAGACAGTGCTGCATGTGAGTGCGGTGACCCTGAACAGACTGCCGAACACATAATCACCACCTGCCTTTTATATAGACCACCCTCGGAAGCCAGCCTCTTCGACTTAGGACCAGAGATGCGGGCATGGCTACACGACACCGAGTTGGACCTCTGACGTTACACGAAAGAAGAAGAAGGTAGGTGGAGGCAGGGGCGGACTGGGACTAAAAACCAGCCCTGGAATCTCACCCAGCCCAGCCCACACAAATTGGTAGAGCATGCTAGTCAACGGGGGGGGGGGGGGGGGAGCCTCGCTGCGTGGAAACGGCCCGCTGAACGGACCTCTGTCGTCTGTCAGCGCAACTTCAATGATGCCGTTTAAAAACATGACAAATAAAGGGCGGTGCCGGCCGTCAGCGAACCGAGCCGGCCGTCCTCCCCCCCAGGGAGGAGCGCCTCACACTTTGAAAACCGCTGGTATAGTTAATAGTTTCGTGTGTGTGTGAACCTACATGTGTGTTGGCCATGGTGTGGTACCACCAGAAGGTCCTGGTGGTGGCGAAGTACCCGACCACCACGTCGATGCTGTAGTGCTCGTGACCAATCAGGATGCAGAGAACCCCCGAGGCGCTGAGGCACCAACAGATCCATCGATACCACCACATCCACCGGGGAGAGTCTGAAACACACACACACACATGTTCCTGGACGTAGCACTGCTGTACATCACACTATGGACGTGTGAAGATTATTTTTGGTTTTGACGCGAGACGTTGATGTGTACATAAATACAGATGTTAGTATTTGAATATAGACAGTTGCTTGCTTGAAATAATCAGCGGACTGAGATCGAAGGTGGATGTCACGTCTCCAAATACTTTCATTCTGGTAACGACATCAATCCGCCTGCTGTTTAAAAAGTCCAACCCGTCTGGCGTAAACCAAACATCCCGAAGTGTGTATGTAATCTGACTGGTTGCACAGAAAGAAGAAAACGGACTGCTTTTCTTACCAAACACGGTCCTGTGTTTCACCGTTTTAAAGGAAAGGTCCACTTTGAAATACATGAACATGCCTCTAAGCCCGTTTCATTACTTCCTTTTTAATTCAAGATTGACTTTATAAGTAATATTGAAAGATTCACAAAGTTTTTCTGACTAATTTCTCACAAACTATCTCATTAAATTGAGTAATGGACATGTATGCAGTTTGCTTTCATAAATGGCGATAAAGTGTGTGTACTCACACTCTTTGATGAAGAGGTAGGACAGCGTACACATGACGGTGTGACCGCTGTACAGGAAGTCACCGCACATCAGCTGAGAGCCGGTCAGAGACAAACCTAAACAACAAACAAACAGAAACAACACAACAAAATCAGTGGAAAAGTTTGACCAGTCTTTAGCCAGAATGATCTGCCCTGCAATCAGACGGGCCTCCGCACTGTCTGCGTTTAAATCGCTCCTTAAAACCCACCGCTTCTCCTCAGCATTTTGACATCTAGTAGATTGTTGCTTTTAAACTGCCTATTGTTTTTACTTGTACTTGTTTTATGGTGTGTGATTTGAGTACGTGTGTTTGTTTATTTGACTGTACAGCACTTTGGCCTGGAGGTTTTAAAGTTATAAATAAAGCTGTATATTGTATATTTTTAAAGTTGAGTGTTGGGGTGTTACCTCCTCCTGAGATCAGACTCAGAATCCTCCAGATCTTCCCCGTTGAGTCGTTGTACAGCTGCAGGAAGCAGAACATACTGTAAGGAGCGAACAGGTAAACATGCAGTAAATGTACAGGATGTTGTGTATTTGTACCTTTGGGGCGCAGACCATGTGTTTCCCCGGCACCGGCAGCGTGGTGATGTACATGGTGACGCAGCGGTACAGGTACAGGGTCCCGATCATGAAGAAACAGCGACGGACGATTATAGCTCTGCAGAGAGAAGACGTTTACTTCAATAAATATAAAAAAATATATACATTTCATCCGTGCAGCTACCACTTAGGGACATCTTCCCTTAGCTGGTGCAATAAGTCAACGTTAGATAAGTCTAAAGTTAGATAAGTCTAAAGTTAGATCGCTCAATTGTTTGTCATTTATCCTGAAGAAATGTCTTGTTTTATATCATATATATATATATATATATACACTAAACACTTTTCAACCTCATTTCTGACTCAGAACGACTCTGTACTGCGAGTACTAATACAACACGGCCTGGTACGGCAGCTGCACCGTCCTGAACCGTAAGTAGTAGCAGTAGTAATAATAATAATAGTAGTAGTAGTAATAATATTAGTAGTAGTCGTAGTAGTAGTAGTAGTAATAGTAGTAGTAGTAGTAGTAGTAGTAGTAATAGTAGTAGTAGTAGTAGTAGCAGTAGTAATAGTAGTAGCAGTGGTAGTAGTAGTAGTCATAGTAGTAGTAGTAGTAGTAATAGTAATAGTAGTAGTAGTAATAGTAGCAGTAGTAGCAATAGTAGTAGCAATAGTAGTAGCAGTGGTAGTAGTAGTAGTAGTAGTAGTAGTAGAAGTAGTAGTAGTAGTAGTAGTAGTAGTAGCAGTAGTAATAGTAGCAGTAGTAGCAATAGTAGTAGTAGTAGTAGTAGCAGTAGTAATAGTAGCAGTAGTAGCAATAGTAGTAGTAGTAGTAGTAGCAGTGGTAGTAGTAGTAGTAGTAGTAGAAGTAGTAGTAGTAGTAGTAGTAGCAGTAGTAATAGTAGTAGTAATAGTAATAGTAGTAGTAGTAATAGTAGCAGTAGTAGCAATAGTAGTAGCAATAGTAGTAGCAGTGGTAGTAGTAGTAGTAGTAGTAGAAGTAGTAGTAGTAGTAGTAGTAGTAGTAGCAGTAGTAATAGTAGCAGTAGTAGCAATAGTAGTAGTAGTAGTAGTAGCAGTAGTAATAGTAGCAGTAGTAGCAATAGTAGTAGCAATAGTAGTAGCAGTAGTAGTAGTAGTCGTAGTAGTAGCAGTAGTAATAGTAGCAGTAGTAATAGTAGTAGTCGTAGTAGTAGAAGTAGAAGTAGTAGTAGTAATAGTATAGATTTGGGGTAACCCTACTTATGTTTGAGGAAGAAAAGCTGCACCAGCCACAGTCCGCAGAGGATCAGTCCGTTGACCTCGGTGACGGTGAACGCCCACGGCACGCGGTCCACGTAGTCGAAGAACTTGTCGGGCAGCGGTGGGCTCACCGATTTGTCGGGCACTCGCTCGTGGATCACGGTGATGATGACGGTGGTGAAGAAGAGAATGAAGACGGAGTAGAGGAAGGCCACGCCCGTCTTCCACCACTCGGCGGGGAGGTGGTCGGCGCGTTCCTCCGACACCGCGATCTTCACGTAGTCACATCGGCGCTGCAGCCGGCTGCTGAGAATCAGAATCAGAATACCTTTATTATGGGAAACATTTACATTGTTACAGAAAAGACAGCTCAATGTTAACTAAGAAGCATGCTTAAAAAAGTATTAAACGGTCACCTATTCTACAAAATCCACTTCTTCATGTCTCTTCTACATCAACATGTGTCCCCTCTTCTTCATGTCTCTTCTACATCAACATGTGTCCCCTCTTCTTCATGTCTCTTCTCCATCACCATGTGTCCCCTCTTCTTCATGTCTCTTCTACAACATCCCACATGTGTCCCCTCTTCTTCATGTCTCTTCTACATCAACATGTGTCCCCTCTTCTTCATGTCTCTTCTCCATCAACATGTGTCCCCTCTTCTCATGTCTCTTCTACAT